>NC_137062.1:4653858-4658858 GCF_032717465.1 Coenobita brevimanus | reverse complement strand
ACTAGATCCTATCTCAGCTGTGCCTAGACAGACCAGTTATTACCTGGTGGACATAACTAGATCCTATCTCAGCTGTGCCTAGACAGACCAGTTATTACCTGGTGGACATAACTAGATCCTATCTCAGCGGAGCCTAGACAGACCAGTTATTACCTGGTGAACATAACTAGATCCTATCTCAGCTGTACCTAGACAGACCAGTTATTACCTGGTGGATATAACTAGATCCTATCTCAGCTGTGCCTAGACAGACCAGTTATTACCTGGTGGACATAACTAGATCCTATCTCAGCTGTGCCTAGACAGACCAGTTATTACCTGGTGGACATAACAAGATCCTATCTCAGCTGTGCCTAGACAGACCAGTTATTACCTGGTGGACATAACTAGATCCTATCCCAGCTGTGCCTAGACAGACCAGTTATTACCTGGTGGACATAACTAGATCCTATCTCAGCTGTGCCTAGACAGACCAGTTATAACCTGGTGGACATAACTAGATCCTATCTCAGCTGTGCCTAGACAGACCAGTTATTACCTGGTGGACATAACTAGATCCTATCTCTGCTGTGCCTAGACAGACCAGTTATTACCTGGTGGACATAACTAGATCCTATCTTAGCTGTGCCTAGACAGACCAGTTATTACCTGGTGGACATAACTAGATCCTATCTCAGCTGTGCCTAGACAGACCAGTTATTACCTGGTGGACATAACTAGATCCTATCTCAGCTGTGCCTAGACAGACCAGTTATTACCTGGTGGACATAACTAGATCCTATCTCAGCTGTGCCTAGACAGACCAGTTATTACTTGGTGGACATAACTAGATCCTATCTCAGCGGAGCCTAGACAGACCAGTTATTACCTGGTGGACATAACTAGATCCTATCTCAGCTGTACCTAGACAGACCAGTTATTACCTGGTGGATATAACTAGATCCTATCTCAGCTGTGCCTAGACAGACCAGTTATTACCTGGTGGACATAACTAGATCCTATCTCAGCTGTGCCTAGACAGACCAGTTATTACCTGGTGGACATAACTAGATCCTATCTCAGCTGTGCCTAGACAGACCAGTTATTACCTGGTGGACATAACTAGATCCTATCTCAGCTGTGCCTAGACAGACCAGTTATTACCTGGTGGAAATAACTAGATCCTATCTCAGCTGTGCCTAGACAGACCAGTTATTACCTGGTGGACATAACTAGATCCTATCTCAGCTGTGCCTAGACAGACCAGTTATTACCTGGTGGACATAACTAGATCCTATCTCAGCTGTGCCTAGACAGACCAGATATTACCTGGTGGACATAACTAGATCCTATCTCAGCTGTGCCTAGACAGACCAGTTATTACCTGGTGGACATAACTAGATCCTATCTCAGCTGTGCCTAGACAGACCAGTTATTACCTGGTAGACATAACTAGATCCTATCCTAGCCGGGCCTAGACAGACCACTTAATACCTGGTGGACATAACTAGATCCTATCTCAGCTGTGCCTAGACAGACCAGTTATTACCTGGTGGACATCACTAGATCCTATCTCAGCTGTGCCTAGACAGACCAGTTATTACCTGGTGGACATAACTAAAGCCTATCTCAGCTGTGCCTAGACAGACCAGTTATTACCTGGTGGACATAACTAAAGCCTATCTCAGCTGTCGGGACTTGCCTGGGATTCTTAGAAAATTTTTCCTGACAGTTGCCGTGACGTGTTTTTTCCGGGTTTTGTTTCCCCGAGTCTTCTTGCCCCCGGGGATTTCTTGCTCCTGGGGTCTTCTTGCCCCTGGGGTCTTCGTCCTTTAGAGGGCAGAGGAGGCAGCAGAGCAGGGGTAACAGCACCGACTGCCTCTTCAAGGATGGAGATCGAGGGCAGTTTGTTGTGGCGGAGCAGCAGAGGGATTAATAGGCTATGTTAAGGGCTGCCTGGTGTTCTTGTGCAATTGCAACTGCAGGTAATCTGCATGCAGTTTTGCTGGCCTAGGTGGTACTATCCTCATCAGGTGCACATTGACATGGGTGTTTGCGTCGATCTGGGGCTGCCAGAATGGCCGGTGACAGAGGCAGCTTCTGGCCCCTTACTCCCTCTTCTGATAGTACACTCCACTCTCTTCCCCTCCACCAAGGACTTTCCAACCTTCCTGAGGTTTGGCTTTTTGATGGCGGTGCAGTGGACAAAATGTCCTGCTGGTTGTCCATCCTCGTGATGAAGCCATAACCTGGCCTGAAGCTGTACCACTTGACCTTCCCCGAGGTGGTGGTGGGTGGGGAAGGAGTAGTGGGGTGTGTGGAGGATGTGTGGGTCCCTGTGGTGGGCCTGGCAGGCTGGGAAGGACATGTTGCTCTGGCTGCTGCTCCACCCGAACTGCTCGTGGAAGCTTCGGCCAGGCCTTATATAGCTTTGGCAGACTAACTACCACCCGCCAGAAAATGGAACTAAACACCGCCCGGATACACATCAACTATGCACCTAAAAACCGCCCGAAAGCCATGAATCTCTGCCAAAAATCCAACAATGAAGAAAATGTGTCATGGAAAATACTGCTATGAATATGTTACCACTAAATTAACAGCAACAACAACAACAACAATATAATAATAATAATAATAATAATAATAATAATAATAATAATAATAATAATGATAATAATAATAATAATAATAGTAATAATAATAATAATAATAATAATAATAATAATAATAATAATAATAATAATAATAATAATAATAATAATAATATTAATAATAATAATAATAATAATAATAACAACAATAATAACAATAATGATGATGATAATAACAATAATAATGATAATTATAATAAGAATAATAATAATAAAAATAATTATAATAATAATGAAAATAATAATGATATGTTTAAAATAAATAATAATAAAGTTAACAATAAAAATAGAAATAATAATAATAATAATAATAATAATAATGATAATAATAATAACATTAAAAATAATAATAAGAATATTATTAATAATAGTTATAATAATAATTATTATATTAATGACAATAAATATAACAATGGTAACACTAATATTAATATTAAAATAAATACTAATAAAATTAATTATAATCATTATAATAATGATAATAATTATAATAATCATCATCATCATCATCATCAACACCATCATCATCATAATGATAATAATAATAATTATAAAATTAATAATAATAATAATAATAATAATAACAACAATAATAACAAGCATAATAATAATAAAAATAATACTAATTATCATAATAATAATAATAATAATAATAATAATAATAAAAGAGAGTAACAATGTTAATAGCAACAATAATGATAATAATAATAATAACAATAATAATAATGAAAATAATCATAATAATAATTAATAATAATAATAATTAATAATAATAATAATAATGATAATAATAATGATAAAAATAATAATAATGATGTTAATAGTAATAATAAAGAATTAATAACAATAATAATAATAATCATATTCATCATCACCATCATCATAATAATAATAAAAATAATAATAATAATAATAATAAAAATAGTAGTAATAATGATAATAATAATAATAATAATAATAATAAAAATAATAATTATAATGATAATAATAATAATAATGATAGTGATAATAATAATAATCATCATCATCATCATAATGATAATAATTAATAGTCAGCATCACCTGCAGAGAATAGTCAGCATCACCTGCAGAGAATAGTCAGCATCACCTGCAGAGAATAGTCAGCATCACCTGCAGAGAATAGTCAGCATCACCTGCAAAGAATAGTTACCATCACCTGCAGAGAATAGTCACCATCACCTGCAGAGAATAGTCACCATCACCTGCAGACAATAGTCAGCATCACCTGCAGAGAATAGTCACCATCACCTGCAGACAATAGTCACCATCACCTGCAGACAATAGTCACCATCACCTGCAGACAATAGTCACCATCACCTGCAGACAATAGTCAGCATCACCTGCAGACAATAGTCACCATCACCTGCAGACAATAGTCACCATCACCTGCAGAGAATAGTCACCATCACCTGCAGAGAGAAGGTGGTGTCACTTGTAGTGAGGAGGCAGACAAAAGTCGACTTCACTTTCAGAGAAAATGAGATGTCACCTGCAGAGAGAAGTCGAAGTCACCTGCAGGAAGAAGTCTATGATGCTGTATTTGCAGAGACAACTCCACATCACCTGCAACGAGAGGGAAGTCACTTGTTAAGAGTACTCGACGTAACCTACACACAGAAGCGGATGCCATCTGAGATTAGAAGGCGATGCCACCTCAGACGACTTAGATTTTGGCAATTGGAGACAAGAATTTGCCGTCACTTGCAACGGAAGACAAATCGATGTGAGCGGTAAAGATTATGTCACCTGCAAAGAAATATAAGTCGATACTGAGAGAGAGAGAGAGAGAGAGAGAGAGAGAGAGAGAGAGAGACAGACAGACAGACAGACAGAGACAGAGACAGGGAGACAGAGAGACAAACAGACAGACAGACAGACAGACAGACAGACAGACAGACAGAGACAAGGAGACAGACAGACAGACAGAGACAGAGAGACAGACAGACTGACAGACTGACAGAGACAGAGTCAGAGACAGAGACAAAGAAAGGGAGAGACTAATAGTAAAAGAAATGAAGTAAGGCAACATCACCAGGATATTTTTTCGTCGGTTTCCCCTGCCGTGATATGTCGAGGTCACCTGCAAATAGATTTCCCGTCACCTGCAGAAAGAGTTCGACGTCACCTGTAAACAGAAGTGGATGCCATCTGCCGCTACAAGACGATGCCACCTCTTAATATAGACTCTTTGCAACTGAACACAAGAATTTGCCATCTCATCGAATGGAAGACAAGTCAATGTTAGTCGTAAAGATCATGTCACTTGCAAAAAAGAAGCTTGTATTGAGAGAGAGAGAGAGAGAGAGAGAGAGAGAGAGAGAGAGAGAGAGAGAGAGAGAGAGAAAC
>NC_137062.1:4646358-4651358 GCF_032717465.1 Coenobita brevimanus | reverse complement strand
GATGATGATAATAATAATACAAAATAAAAATAATAACAGAAGTAGTAGTAGTAGTAGTAATAATAATAGTAAAGTAGTAACATTATTACTAACAGTGATGATGACAATAGTGATGATGATAGTGATCAGAGTGATCCCTTTGAAAGGAAGATTGACGTTTCCCGCAAGAAAGAAGCCGACTTCACCAGTAGAGATAAAGTTGACGTTACCTCTGCAGAGTAGTCAGCTGTCCCCTGCAGAGAGTAGTTGACGTCACCTGCAGAATGTAGTTGACGTCACCTGCAAAGAGTAGTTGACGTCACCTGGGTAAAGAGTAGGTGGACGTGTCACCTGCCAAAGAAGTAGGTGACGTCACCTGCAGAGAGTAGTTGACCTCACCTGCAGAGAGTAGGGTCGGCGTCACCTGCAGAGAGTAGTTGGCGTCACCTGCAGAGAGTAGTTGGCGTCACCTGCAAAGAGTAGCTGACGTCACCTGCAAAGTTAAGTAGGTGACGTCACCTGCAAAGAGTAGGTGACGTCACCTGCAGAGAGTAGTTGACCTCACCTGCAGAGAGTACTCGGCGTCACCTGCAGAGAGTAGTTAGCGTCACCTGCAGAGAGTAGTTGGCGTCACCTGCAGAGAGTAGTTGGCGTCACCTGCAAGAAGAAGTCTATGATACTGGGTATTTGCAGTGAGAACTGCACATCACGTGCAAAGAAAAGGTCGATATCATAAGTGACCAGCAGAGAAAAGTCCATGTCACTTGCTGAAAGTACTAGACGTCACCTGTAAACAGAAGCGGATGCCATCGGCGATTAGAGGGCGATGCCTCCTCAGAAGAGTTAGACTTTGGCAACTGCAGACAAGGCTTGGCTGTCACTTGCAATGAAAGACAAGTTGATGGGAGCGGTCAAGATTATGTCATCTGCAATGAAAGACAAGTCGAAATGTGAGCGGTAAAGCATTATGTCATCTGCAATGATACTGAGAGAGAGAGAGAGAGAGAGAGAGAGAGAGAGAGAGAGAGAGAGAGAGAGAGAGACTAAGAGAGAGAGACTGGTTGACAAGGCAGAGAAACTCGTCTTCAATGAAAAGAAAGAAATCAAACTTATCTGAAAATAATAAATTATATGCCACCTATTGTGATATGTTGATATTACCGGCAAACAGATTCCCTCTGCGTCACCTGCAGGAAGATATGGACATTCGTTGCAGGAAGAAGGTCCACAGAAAGAGGCTTTACAGCTGTTAACGTTACATGCGTAGAAAAGTTTAGGACACTTGGAGAGAGGAGTCTTTGTTACACTGGACATATGTCGACATTATGTGCCGAGAAGATGGCTCGCTACGTCTAGTCTCTCGAGATAAGGCAAACGTCACATGTAGCCAGTGGAGTAGACGTAACTGGAGAGAGAACCCGACGTTATACGCAGAGAGATGTTGACGTCTTTTTGTTGAGAGGAGCTGATGTCAGCGCTTGTAGGAAGACGGTGAAGTTGCCAGCGGATTTGTTGTTAGCGTATCCATTAAAGAGAAGTCGATATCAACTGCAGAAAGAACTCGACGTCACCTGCAAAACAGAAGCGGATGCCATCTGCGATTAGCAGACGATCCCACACTTCTCCGAAGATGCAGTCTTTGGCAACTTTGCATAAGATCCTTGCCGTCACTTGCAATGGGAGACAAGTCGATGTCGAGCAGCAAAGATAATGGCACCTGTAAAAATACAGGTGAAGCACCTAATGAGAGTGAGAGAGAGGAGAGAGAGAGAGAGAGAGAGAGGGGGGGCTCCTGCAAAAATGCAATCAATTTCTTCTTTTACATTTGGGCCACTCATCTTTATCTGTACTCAAAATTGTGTCAAGTCCATATTACACCAAATGTAGTACCGCACCTCTCCCTATAATATTTCTCACATTAGTTTTACTCTACTGTGTGCTGTTCTGGTTCTCTACTTTTTCCTGCCGGTTTCGGGCTGGAGGGTTTGGTGGGAAGGGGACAGCATTCTTCTGTGGTATCCTTTTGTCTTGCTGTATCAGTTTAGTTCGTCACACTCTTATAGGAGACTTGCCCAGGATGGGCCAACTGGCCCTACCATAATTATTCTTCTTTCTTGTTATGTCCTGATATCCTCATGTTCTCTTCCAGAACTGAGAGTGATGGCTGTGTCTGCAGGAAGTGATGCAGATGGACATGGAAGTGTTGGGATTGGTTGTGTTTGTGTAGGTCTGAGTTTATAATTATATATGCCATTATAGAACTGATAGAGTGCCAACACATGGAAGCGTATGACAAGACATAATATCAGTACCAATTTAAAACTTTGCCATGGTGTGTGGGCTCGAACCCCAGACTCAGGGCACATGCAGTACACTACCACCGAGACACCAGGCCGCCAACAGACGATTTTATTCAACTGAGGAAGAAACCTTTTGTATTGAAGAGGTCTGCCGATACAATCCATGTCGATACTAAAGTCATATAGACCAGAATACACAAGAGAATGTTTAGGTGTAATATGGAAAATTAACCGCAGAGGAAGACGTGCCACGACACTACCTATGTCGCCTGCTGTATACAATTTGGTTTTTCGTTTCTGTCTACTAATTTCCTACACTTGGTAATCTGTATGGTGGATTGCCAAACGATTTGGCTATGTTCAAGGAGTACCTAGGAAACCAGAAACATTAACAGTTATCCTGAAGTAACGTTTTACCGAAAATAATGAACTACTTATCTCACTCTACCTTAATCCTGAGGCTTTTATTTAGATCACAGAATCTCATCCCAGCAAAAAGGGTTAATTATTTCACTACAATTATGCCTTTTTTTATATTAATTAGCCTCTTTCCCAGATAAATCATAAATCTTAGGAGAGATTTTTCTAACAAAAGGGATCAGACATACCATTGTTTTTATTCACTCCCAAATTAAATAAATAAGCTGGGAACCATTATTAACTAAACAAGAATGAGTACACGAGAGTGCAGCTTCCACACTTTACAATGTGTCAG
The DNA here is from genome assembly GCF_032717465.1 of Coenobita brevimanus. Taxonomy (NCBI): domain Eukaryota; kingdom Metazoa; phylum Arthropoda; class Malacostraca; order Decapoda; family Coenobitidae; genus Coenobita; species Coenobita brevimanus. The sequence continues at coordinate 4,648,364 of NC_137062.1, read as the reverse complement.
AAGGTTAAATATATGACCTTGCTACTACTTCCACCATTTACCATTAATGTACATAAAAATCACGACATTCTTTGGCCAACCCCCAACCCTTCTGGAAAGTTTGATCTAACGAGGATTTGATGCAGAAGTCAATATATGAAATTCTCAGTGTAATACCGGAAGCACAGTGGATGTCTAAATTTGATTACACTTCGAACTACAGCACACACATGTATTGTGTGTGTGTGTGTGTGTGTGTGTGTGTGTGTTAAGAGAGAGAGAGAGAGAGAGAGAGAGAGAGAGAGAGAGAGAGAGAGAGAGAGAGAGAGAGAGAGAGAGAGAGAGTGTTTATAAACAAGCAGAAAGTGTGAGTGTGACAGATATGTCTGAGGGAACAGATAGTGAAGGGCAGATTGACGGGTTATGGCCATGTTCCAGTAACACAGAAATACAGCCAGTCGTGGTTCCTGAGACATGACACCTTCACTTATGGTACCAAGGAAAACAAATGCACAAAATACCTGCATCATACCAAAGCAAGTTGTCCCATAAATGGAAGAACTAGACCGACATTATCAGCCTGGATATAGCTTTCCAAAATTCTTTCCCCTCAGAATTCTTTTGAAAGTGGAACAACAAATTATATCACTGAAAGACAAAAACGGTGACGTCATTAAATGCAGAGATAAGATGTTGAAGAGAGTTGAAGAATTTTACAAAGAACTCATGCAACAAAGAGTCAGTAGTGCCAATAGCTAACTTTTCAGGTGTGTGGACACAACTGAAATGGCCTGAGGTAACAGCCAGACGAAGCAAACATTTCACGTAAAAATATGAAACGTTGCAATAATCTGAGAATGAAGTTGGCATAGTAGCAGATTTACTCATCAAAGGAGGAATAGAAGTAAAAAATAGGCTTAGCTGACTCACCTACTGAGTGTAGATAAACGGAGAAAATTCCTAAAACATGATGCAATGCAATAGTTATATTACTGTACAAAAAAGGCGACGTAAAAAGATCCCCAGCACCTATCGACCCTATTAGCTTATTATTAGTCGTATACAAAATCTCAAATTAAGTCCTGATGAACAGAATAATACAACTTGGAAGAAAACCAACTCTTGTGAACGTGGTAGGACTTCTCAAGAATTCCGACTACATACTGTAAATGTATCCTCTTTCTATTTCTTCAGAAACATTTTCTCCATAGACTTATGGATAAATATCTTGACCCAACACAACCTTTTCCATTCCTGAAACCTCCTGTTCTCCTTCCAACTAATTCCTCTGTTATTTCCTTAACTCTTGTTGGGAATGGGAAAAGTATCCTACCACTTACTTTTCTCTATTACATTTAAGAAGACAATTGCCCAATGATTTTTCCACACACTGTCTTTTACCAGCTTTCTTTTGTAAAGGGGAATGAATGCAACCCACTTTCGATCCTCCATGCACTCTACTTTCCTCCCAGGCTGGGAAGCTTATGCAGTTTTCTATATCCCCATTTCGACCTACTATCTCTCCCACATACTTCAGCATTTCACCACTCGCTTCATCAATTCCTGGGACCCCTCCCCCATTTTGAATTTCTTCATTGCTTTCATCAGTTTTTCCATCCTACTGATCTCTTCCTCCCTTCTCTCTTCCCCTTTTTTCTTCCAGCCATTTCCACTGCCATTTATACTCGCATTACTCACATTCTTTATGCTTAAAGATTCCCTTAAAGCATTTTCTCCATTTGCTCCAATTTCTCCCCTCTCCATTATCAATATACCACTTTTATCTTTCACTCACCTACCAACTTCATTATCATCCTGTATAACTCTCTTTACCTACTTCTAGAACATTTTCATACATTCTCCTCCACTTTTACACTCAAATTCTTTCCAAATTCCTCATCTACTCTCTTTGTTCTCTTTCTTACTAATCTTTTCACCTCTCTCTTTCTCTCTGCATATAACTTTTTCTTCCATCTCTCAACTTTCCTCCATGCCTCTGCTTCCCATCCATTCACTATATGCTTTCT
>NC_137062.1:4524513-4646258 GCF_032717465.1 Coenobita brevimanus | reverse complement strand
TCTATCTTCAAACTCTCTGAGACATACATTTTCACCACTTTATTCACATCCATCTTTCCATATGATGGTACCATACAAGCACCCTGGCGTCAACTCTGGTGTCCACAGATTTCCTTATTCCACATATTATCTCATGATTCAAATTAATGCATATCCCATCCAGTATCCGCATTCTACACATATTCCTCAATAATACCATTCCTCATACTCTTTCTCTTAACTTCTCATTTTCATGCCACACTAGCATCTCACAGCTGTAAGTCACTGCTGGCACCCAATGCTTTCACGGAGGCCCTTCTCTATCACCTTTCTTAGGTCCGTGATTTGTTTCAAGGCCTTCCCATAATCTTTTACCTTGTATCCCTCTACTGCTGTACTTTCTGTTTCCTTTGCCCATTTAGGACCTATCTCTCTCTCTCTCTCTCTCTCTCTCTCTCTCTCTCTCTCTCTCTCTTTTCGATGTACTCAACCACTACTTAAACTCCGTTAGTTCTCTTTATTCATTATCATGTCACACTGTGGGCCACCTTCTCTCTCATCAACCATCATTTTGCTCTTATCCACATTTACTTTAAAGCCGGATGCTCAAAGACTTACACGAAACTCTCCACTAACTACTGAAACTGTTCTCCACTATTTACAAGGGACACAGCACAAGAAATATAAGAAATACAATTACATGGGATTCATTAGTGTACTGATATCATTGTCTAGTGTCTGCAACAGTAAAATGAACAAAGTCTTTTGCAGGGGGTTGAGGATTACCCTCTAGTTACCATACTTATCCATAACACAAGGAACTGACATGGCCTCCATTTCGCTGTGCAGAAATGTGTGGCAGTGTGTGGAGTATAGCAATGTGTGTGGAGTGGCAGTGTGTGGGTGTGGCAATCTGTGTGGAGTGGCAGTGTATGGGTGTGGCAATCTGTGTGGAGTGGCAGTGTGTGAAGTGGCAGTATGCAGTGACGGTGTGTGGTGTGCCGGTGTGTGTAGTGGCTGAGTGTTGTGTCGTTGTGTGTAGAGTGGCAGTGCGTCGTGTGAGTGTGTGATGTAGTAGTTTGTGTTTATGTGTTGAAGCAGTGTGTGGAGAGGCAGCGTGTGGCATAGTAGAGCGTTAAGTGGCAGTGTGTGTAGTGTCAGTGTGTGGTGTAACAGTGTGTGTGGAGTGGCAGTGTGTGGAGTAGGAATGTGTGGAGAGTCAATGTGTTGTGTAGCAGTTTGTGTATTTGCAGTGTGTGGTGTGGCGGTGTGTGGAGTGGCAGTGTATGGTGTGACACTGTGTGATGTGGCAGTGTGTGATGTATCAATGTTTAGAGTGGCGGTGTGTGGTGTAGCAGTGTGTAGAGTTGCGATGTGTGGTGTAGAGTGTGGAGTGGCAGTGTGTGGTGTGGCAGTGTGTGGTGTGGCAGTGTGTAGAGTGGGTGTGTGTGCTGTGGTCCCAGACTTATCTTAAATGTGCATCTAGTGAACTGCAGGCTTCAGTGGCCTTTGACCTGCAGTCTACCATCCTTCTGTCTGAGGATCTGGAATTAGTTGAGGGACATTTGTATAACCAGGCTATGGAGCCAAGTGGCTATAATGTGCCACCATATGAAGGCGTCCCTCACCAGCTTTGTGGGGTGAGAGTCCTGGGCGGCCACTCAGGACACTGATCGTGGGAACTATCCGGCATGTGACTTGGAGTTACTGTATAATGTAGGTAGATGTGTGTAACCAAGGTAGTTCATTCATTGATTCGATATTCTAATACTCTCGGTGAGCACAGTATCACAAACCTACCAGCGACAGTGTGGTTGGCTCAGTCATTCACAGTTGTACACAAGAAAGTCTGAGGTGAAGTGAGCAGTTCGCAATCTGATTTGGATAAACTCATGATAACCTGAAGGGCATTTACTTCATAAGATAGTCTGAAGAACACTGGACAATTTAGGGGGCAGAATTGTGTAAGGCTGCCTTAAGGATAACACTATACCAGTGGTAAATAAACTGAAGTGTAGTTACAAATAATAATGGCAACGAAAACATGTATACACTTGACCTATCACGACTGATATGTTTTTGTATTTATATTGTTTTACACCACATGGTTCACCCCCCCCCCTCTCTTTCTCTCTCAACAGAAACAATAAAATATATGTAATAATAATAATTTGTGGTAGGTGGGGGCGCTCACCATCCACTCACTCGATGTAGTGCTGCTCTCGGGTGTCTGCCCTTTCCTCTCTTCCATCCTCTTCTGTCTTGCTTTCCTTCATTCTCTCCTTGTCATTCTGCTTACGGGTGACTTTACACTTCCTCTTCTGTCTTTCTTTCCTTCATTCTTTCCTTTTCCTTCTGCCTGTGGGTGACTCTACACTGAGTGACAAGCCAAATGGTTTCCTATACACCAGGAAACCATTTACTACGCTGGGTGGTAACCATATAGCCAAATTTTGGCACCTGGTGGTTTAGTGGGTAATTATTGTGCTCCAGTCGGATTGAGCAGGTGAAGGTTTATATCCAAGGAATGGTTGGGGCTGATTGCTCATGTAATGCCACTCAGGGATGAGTGAGGCTGGTCACTCTCATCTTAAATGTCGAGACCCACTGCCTAGCCCAGGGCTCCTACGGTCCTCATGGGGCAATGTAGGATTGGATGATGGATCGATTGATGGAATAATAATAATAATAATAATAATAATAATAGTAGTAGTAGTAGTAGTAGTAATGGGAGCGTACACAACTTCTGCATCACCTAACAAATATAATATTTAGTCCTAGTCCACAAGCTTAATGTTCCGCCTATTTATTTACAAAATTGCCTTTTTGGTGGTACTCTGTAACTAATGGTAACCTTAGCGAGAAAGTTTAATTACCCAGTGGGTTTGTGAATGTGTGTGTGTAGTCTGAAACTTTGCCTCTGCAATTACGCCAGCACCAAGTTGTGTGAGAGCTCGCTAACTACCTAACTGCCCATCCCGCACCTCTGCCTCTAATTACTGGACTGAAGACCCGTCTGGGATAAACGAGAATCGGAAAAACAGCCTGTTGATGGAATAAATAAAAAACACCTAAAACAGCCGTAGTAATACAGGGAATAATAAAAAACGAGATCACGAAGAGAAGTACACTTATGAAATGGAACACAGTATTTGTCTATCTATCTATCTATCTATAGATAAGATAGGTATGCATATATATATATATATATATATATATATATATATATATATATATATATATATATATATATATATATATATATGTGTGTGTGTGTGTGTGTGTGTGTGTGTGGTTGACAGAATGAGAAGGTGTGTATTGGATGCGAGAGCATACAGAGGCTGGGGGAGTAGACTTTTTGACCACCACTTTGTGGTGGTGAAAGTCAAGATTCAAATGAAGGAGTGGGAGAAGGGATGGACAAGAGGAAGTGGTCCATACAAGGAAGGTAAATAGGTTGCAAGAAGATGGAAAAATGGCAGAATACAAAAGAGAAGTGGAGGTGCGATTGGGAAATTATGGTTTGAAGCAGATGGGAGACGTGGAAGGCGTGTGCAAGATATTCACAGACGAAATCTGTGCAGCATGTGAGGTGGCGTGTGGAGTGAGGAGAAGACGAAAGGGGGTGCAGGGAACAGCATGGTGGAATGAAGAGGTGAGAGGCTGTGGCGCAAAAGAAGAAAGCATATAGTGAATGGATGAGAAACAAGGGCGTGGAAAAAGTTGAGAAACGGAAGAGAGAGCTATGTGGAGAGGGGAAGAGAGAGGTGAAAAGATTAATAAGACAGAGAAAGAAGAGAGTGGACGAAATATTTGGAAAAATTGTAAAGTGGAGGGAATGTAAGAAAATGTTCTGGAAAGAAGTAAAGATTGTTAGGCAAGGTGATAGGGACGAAAGTCAGGGAATGAAAGATAAAAATGGTATTTTGCTGGTTGAGAAAGGAGAAAAAGTGAGGAGATGGAGAGAAGACTTTAGGAATTTGTTGAACATGGAGAATGAAAGTAATGCGAGTGAAAGTGGCTGGGGAATGACTGAGAGAAGGAGGGAGGTGAGAGGAGAGGAAGAAATCAGTAGGATTGAAGCAGTGGAAGTAATGAAGAAAGTCAAAGCTGGAAAAGCCCCGGAACTGATGGAGTGTGTGGTGAAATGCTGAAACACTGGGAGGAGATACTAGTAGAATGGATATGGGAGATGTGTTGATTGGCCTGGAAGGAAAGGCAGTGTCCCGGAGGATTGGAAGTCAGGTATAATTATTCCCTTGTACAAAAGAGAAGGGGAAAAAGGAGTGTGTCTTAATCATAGGAGCATTTGTGTTCGTAGTGTAATAGGAAAAGTATAGGGTAGGATACTTACTGACAGAGTTTGGGAAATAACAGAGGAATTAGTTGGAGAAGAACAGGGAGGGTTTATTAAGGGAAGAAGTTGTGTAGATCAATATTCAATCTTAGGACATTAGTGGAAACGATTCTACAGAAGGGAAAGAAGTTGTTTGGGGCCTTCATGGATTTGGAGAAAGCATATGACAGGGTGGATGGACAAGAAATTTGGAAATTATTAAGAATATATGGAGTAAATGGGAAGTTGTTAAATGCCATGAAGAGTATGTATGAGGGGATTAAGGCTGCAGTGCATGTGGATAGTGAACTGAGTACATTTTTCTATTTGAATGTTGGATTGAGACAGGGATGTGTCATGCCAGCATAATAGTTCAGTTTGATATGCAGGCGGCTATAAAAGAGGTACAAGGTAGGGCAGTGGATGCTGGACCGACACTGATGAGAGAGGGTAGTGTGTGGAAACTCCTTGTGTTGTTGTTTGCAGATGATTCGGTATTGTTAAGTAATGACGAAGGGAAGTTGCAAGGCTGGGTGAAAGGAGTATGATGTAGATTATTGTGGGTTCTGATATCTTAGATATACACAGACACCTTGATAAAACGTACACACGCGGGTAAGAGTAACAGTCAAGAATGAAGTTTAGATAGCCACGTTTATAGGATGGAACAAAGATTACCGAAGCTTCTAATGATGTGAAACATCAACTATAACTCATTTCATCGGATTCTCCTGATATATTGCTTGTGTTATGTTTTCCGTTTCCCATTTGTAGCTGCTGCCCATCCCATCGGTTAGATACAGGGTTATGATGATGAAGATGATGATGATCATCATCATTATGAGGAGGAGGTGGAAAAGGATTATGATGATGATGGAGATGATGATGATAATGACGATGAAAAGGATGGAGATGATGACGATAATTATGACGATTATGATGATAAGACCTACTTAATAAACCTGATATATTATACTGTAGCTATCCTTTTTCATGCATTTTGCAGATTCCAAAGTTGGTAAATGAGACGAACTATTGTTTGGAAAAACGACAATAGGAAAATGCCGGCATTTACAGCAGAGAAACTATTGTCAAGTATACAATGATCAATCTCTCATGACCTGACCCCGGGCACTTAAGCTGCCAGGACAGGCCTCTTCCACTCCATCGTATGGGCATGAACAAGGTGGAGCATGATTAGCGGTGAAGGTGGGAGAGGGAGAAACGGCTGGTAGGAGAAGAGAACGTGAAAGAATTGGAGGAGCAGGAGGAGGAGGGGGAGGAAAAGAAAACAGAGGAGGAGGTACAGGAGGGAAGAGAGGTGGAAGAAGAAGAGGAAGAGGGGATAAGATTGGAGAGAAGGTGTAAGAATTGGATAGAGAGAGATGGAGGATAGGGACTGAAGCTGGTTGAGTGTTGGGAGGAGAGGGGGAGGGGATGGCGGGGTGTAGAGAAGGAAGGACGTGAGAGGGGTGGATAGAGGGAATAAGGTGTAGTGAGGGAGAAAGGGAATGAGTTGGGTGGGTAGTATGATGGGGCTGGGGAGAATGGGTAGACAGTGAAGGGGAGGGAGAAGAGGGTGGGAGTGAGACCAGGAGGAATTAGGGAGAGAGAGAGAGAGAGAGAGAGAGAGAGAGAGAGAGAGAGAGAGAGAGAGAGAGAGAAAGCAAAGTAGACAGTCTGGGTTCGGGGTGAAAGAGGAGAAGGAAGGTGAAGAAAAGATGAGGGAATTCGAAGTATGGAGGGTTGAGGAGAGTGAGAAGATGAAGGAGAGGTGAAAAAGAGAAAGTGGGGAGAGAAGAGGTGAGAAATGAGAAACTGGGGAGAAGAGAAAGAGAAAAGCAGTGATGGGAAGAGAATGGAGAAATGAAATCAGTGAGATCTGGGGGATGGAGGAAATGGGAAAGAGAGATAAGGAAGAGGACTGAAAGCTGTGCCTGACTTAGCGATCTATATCCTCTAGTGCCATTAAGAGCTTATTGTCAATACATGCAAATATACTTCAGTTTGACCAAAAAAAAGGGAGGGGGGTTGTTGTATAACCAATCAGTATTCAAAACAAACAAGGTACCCTCCCAGGTTTGTTTTGGTAAGGAAATATTAAGCGTGAGAAGTTCGTGTTGGCTGAGAATATATTAGTCTCCTCATTATTAATTAAATAATGAGCCTGATTATTGTGACGTGGTTCACTGCAAACTCGATGCATGTTGATGTTGTTTGTTGCAGATGTTGCCCTCTGCTGCCCACGCCTACATCTATGTGCAGCTGAGGTGTGAGTGACAACGAATGAATATATGTTTCCCTGTTTTAACCACATACCATCTACAGGTGGGCGCATGATCAAGGATTTATTAATACATTCTGTTCCCGAGGTTCAATAGTCCACCTACCATAAATCAAAGGTGAGTTGCTCCATGCAGCACTCACAAGTAAAACGGCTCTAGTGAGACATTAATTCCCACTACCATTATTGTGGTATGCTTGGGATGCCACATTCTGGGCCGGTGTTATGGTGTTTGTCGGGTTTCTGTATGACCGGTCAGTGAGACCATTTGGAAGAGCAGTGAACTTGGTGATATGGAATTCAAATCCATAAGGTATACCCTTCACCAACCGGGACCATTCCCTCCACAAGTCCCCAGTTAATCTCTCTACACCTTCCATCATCTCTTTATTTCATGAGCAAAATGAAGTGATGTTAGGACAAATGACAACGGAGAGGCTTTTTGGTCCTGGGTGTGGGTCTACAAGAAGGAGAAGCTTTAGGGAACTAGGTATTGATATTAGTTCTAGTTACTTTCATACGCAGTTAAAATAAATATTGTTTTGAAGAAAAATATGAGTATTACTCTTGCAAGAAAGTAAAGGTAAATTGTTATGCAAAACAGGATGCAAGAAGAAGTATAGGAACCAAGAGGGTCATAAATAATAAGCCAGACAGCAGCTGGTGTAAGTGTATTACGAGTTAGTGGTACTGGAACACCGTGGTGGTAACGCGAGGAGACAGGGGGAAGAATGTAGACAGCAGGATAGAAGAGATGTGGGGGTAGAAGAAATGTGCGGAGACAGGAGAGAATGGAGGTATGGAGACACAAGGAGAGAAAAGTGTGCATCCAGTAGGAGAGAGAGAGAGAGAGAGAGAGAGTGGGGGGGGGGCAGATAGACTGACAGGCAGACAGATCTGTGGAGACAGGAGAGATGAGAAGAGTGGAGACAGGGGGAGAGAAGCGTGGAGCTAGGGGTACAGAGGAGAAATATGAAGACAGGAGGATAAAGAGAAGTTGCGAAGCAGGAAAAGAGAACTTTGTTGACATGGGAAATGTGAATTGTGTTGGCAGGAGGAGAGGAGAGGAGAGGAGAGGTGAAAGTGGTGAGGGGAGGGGAAGAAATGAATACAAAATGAAGAATGTGGAGTGAAAATGGATACGCTATGAAAGTGTGATGAGAGATCGACATGACATTCCCAAATGGTCAGCAGTTTCCCTCAACTGAACAGTCTTGTAGCTGTAGTTGTAGTAGGCATGAAATACTAAATTAATCGATATAGGTTTAAACTTCTTGATTGTCGGAGGTTGCCTTGAGCGGAATATAAATCAGACAGTCTTTACCACTACATTCTGCCAAACCCAAACACCGAACGAGAAGCGTTCAGTAACATCAACGTAACAATAACACCAACACAACTTTAAGGGGGTGAACGCCACTGATCACATCAAAACCCATTTCCTTTTATCCGATTACAAATCATTTCCGATTTCGTGAGTTCTGGGAAACGCGTAACTGTGTTTGCAGTAAAGCAGCAGGTCTGGCCTATCTGGGGACAACAGGGAGTGGAGGATACAGGGAAAGTGTCAAGGATAGAGGAACACACTGAAATTTCAAGGAAATGGGTGGAAAAACCAGACTGGAGTGAGGATTTTGGGGTAATTTAATGATGATGATAATAATAATAATAACAACAACAACAACAACAACAAGTTGTGATCTTGGTGAAGTTAGAGATCGTGATGACTGGGAGAGAAAATGGCTAAATAAAAAATTCAAAACATTTACGACAGAGATGAAAGCGTAAATAAAAGTGGGAAAGCTGGTGTGAGGTGAAAGTTTTTGGATGGTAATAGACTGATAACTGTATCAAAAATACCGTGATGTTGGTGAGTTAGGGAAAAGGAACACGGTGATGATGATAATGAAAGGTGAATTACTAGAGACTCGCTTAAAGGCCGACTTTGGCGGCCCTTCTGCTCGATGTCAGAGTGGCTGTGTTACGGTAACTTCAATGCCCACAAAGAAAGTCATCCTTCTAAAACCCGCCGAAGCCATTCGATGTCAAAGATAAGAAATGAGTCATAACTCGGGAACCGGTGGCCCGATTGGACTGGAAATTGTTTTATTTTTCATGTTAGGAGAGTTTTAGCCATACCTTGGTCTGACAAAAATTGCACTACAATGTGCTGTTTTTGCTGTGATACGGTAACAAATGGGCAAACCAACAAACATACAGATAACGGATCATTATAATACAGACAGACGATAGCTATATAGACGAGTTGGTGGATGACAGTGTGACTTTGTGTTAGTCCATTAATGTCTCAGAAATCGTAGTTTGAGCAGATGTCATGTACAATTGCTCACAGTAAAATACTTTTACACAGTTTAGAAAACGTTATTCAGATGTCATTTACCAAGTGATATTGATGTGCACTGGGGGTGTCGGAATCTCGTTACAATAGTTCGAACCCCTGGATGTGTGAGGGCATTATATTATTGAATGTTGCTACACATGCATGGTGGTGTGTAGTAGATATCTCCATGCTTATGGTGTGCCAGTTCATATTAGAATGGTTGCACTGAACTGTAAGATGCCGATGGTAAATGATAACTGTAGAAAGTTGATATACTGTACTAAGTGGATAATACTTACATTTTGCATAGGTAATACCTTGAACAGTACTGCATGTACAAGAGGCTATACACTATCGATTAAGAAAATAAAATCTAGTATATATTATTTAATCATATTTCACATACAGTTCCAGCAGTCAGTATATAAAAATGTTTGTATTTTAGTTTCACTCCAGGGTGACATGACTGAACATCACCTTATGATTATTTGACACAAAACTCTAACAATATAACATGTCATTGTTTATAAATTACAGATTATAAGCTTCAGGGCCCATCATTTACAAACAGAACATCGAATAGCATTTTGCTGTTCATCATGTGTTGGTCATCTCTCTGTTTTGCTTTAGTGATGCCAGCTAAATGGATGCATTCCAGTTCTTTACACTGATGGAAGATAAACATGATCACTGATTTCAAAACTTGTCATTAAATTCCGTATGTAAGATAACGTTCTTTGTTTTATGTTACTGCTTACCCTATGCTATTTCATATAGCTAAAGGAAGACAAAGGAAAGTGACACTGTTATTACCTCTGCCAAGGAGGTTATGGTTTACTCCACGTTGGTTTGTTTGGGCATTTCTCTGTTTGCCAATTTGTTTGTTCGTCTGTCAGCAATATTACTCAAAAAGTTATGAACGGATTTTGATTAAATTTTGTGGAAGGGTTGGCCATGGCCCAAGGAAGAAGTAGTTAAAATATGGGCTGGATCTAGGTATGGATCCGGAGTATCCAGCACAATATCTCCAAAAGTTCTCAATGAATTTTTTTGAAATTTTGTACAAAGATGGGCCATGGACTAAGAAAGAATTGTTAAATATGGGGGGGAGGGGATCCGGATCCGGATTCTTTTCAATTGTAACAGCATTGGCGGAGATATGTACTCTCACAGCACTTCTGTTTGCTGACTTTCTAAATCAAACAAGAAATCCCTTAATGTAGGAAGCATAAATAAAAGAAAAGAAGTGCTGCCATCTTTCTATCTTCAGCCAGTTTCCAGTAATAGCCCCCTGAATATCCGTGACCTTGAATTAAACCTTTCAAGATCACTCATGGTCAAAGGTCTTGGTGTCAAATAAAAGCCCACATGACGAGTACCAGTATGTTCATAATAGTAATTATCTCTGACTTCAAGCGTTTTCAAGTTATCGCCCTCCGAAAATTCATGACTTTCATTTTGTCCTTTCAGGGTCATTCGATTACCTCAAAATTTAATCACTTTCTTTGGGTACCAGTGCCCACATATCCTGAAAGCTTCATGCAGTTTCATCTGACCGTTTTTCCGTAATGTTGCTAAGAAACAAACAAACAAAGTCGACCAAAAACAATACCTCATCGGACTCCGGCCGGGCAAGGTAATGAGTCATCCTGCTGAAAAGATCAAGGTAAATCAGGTGTTGGCAACATATGTAAGGTACTGGTGAAGATTTAAAAAATGAATTGAAGGGCAAGAAACTAGGAAGACGTAAGAAATAAGGGGAAAACGAGACATAGGAAGACATAAAAAACATAAATGCATCAAAATACTGGCATAGTATGTAATGGTCTTGATAACATTTGTGACGCAATATTGCCTGTCCACTGTATCGCTGCTTTATGTTACCTTTGCATATTTATTAAGGATTCCATTACTTACTTCACGAGTAAGTAATGCATGGTTAAAAGATTTTCCATGTTGACATTCAAGATAAACTTCCTATTCCTGGACGCAATATTTACACACACACACACACACACACACACACACACACACACACACACACACACACACACACACACACACACACACACACACAAGGGCCAGTGTGAGGGCCTCCGTCGGTGCATGATGCAATATTAACGTGGTAAACAAATGGCCGTCAGTTTATGTCGCCTGCTTTAAATGTCACATCCACAGATAACGACCCAATGCAAAGTTCAGAGCCCCGTGGAAGAAGAGGACAAGGCCATGGAAAATGTGTGTAGTGATCAAGGTGTTAAATGTGTACGCTGGCTGTGTGGAAACTGTATGGCATCACCTGCATAGCTTTGCATAGACCACTGAAATTCTGGAGTTATGTATGGGAAGAGTGAATAGTCATAGGAGAGGGAGCGGAAAGAGATAAAGCTTTGGGGAGCAGGAAGAAGATAGGAGAATATAATCATTAAAGCCGAAAAGACATGGGTAGAGAGAACAGGAGTGGCAATAGAGGTTCAGAAGGGGATATTCTATTTAGGACAAAGACATCTGTCATTATTTTCTCGTCTTATCAATTGGGTAATAGCCTGTTTCACCCAACGCCAGCCAGTCCGCAAATCCCATCTCCCCGTGCTGTTTTTTTCTTCCTTCTTTCAGCCTGTCTTTGGGTTCACTTTAGGACAGGATCTATCCTACTCCTACCGTCTTTACATGCCGGCCACTTGACACGAGCAAACGCAGAATGCAAGAAGGTCATGCAACCACTTAGCCATCATGGCTACATGCCGGCCACTTGACTCTGGCAAACGCAGAATGCAAGAAGGTCATACAACCACTTAAGCATCATGGCTTCAAGATGGGTCAAGAAAAAATAAGAATACTGTCTCTCTTCCTGTGCTGGAAGAGTCGGTGAAAGAAATTTACGTATGTGAGTTGTTAAAATTCTTGTTGATAAAGGTAAAAATACAGTATAGCGGTTCTTGAGTGTCAAAGATAGAAGGCTTTACTTAATAAATAAAAAGGTTTCTCAGACTTTTAGGTATATCGAAAAAAGATAAATGTCTGCATGCAGATTTCCTCACTGAAAGTTCACACCAAAAGCTAGGATACAGAGAATTACCCGTATATTTCACTGCTGCACTCTGTTCTGACTGAAAAATGCTGCTTTAGGAACAATATCGTTCCCTTTGGAAGCAGTATGAGGTTATTTTTATAGAGCTGAACGAGTGTGTGGAACAAGAAATGATGAGGCATACTGGGTGTGTGAGAACACGTTTAGGGTAAACTTTGAGTGTGCTTGTGTAAATGCTGGAATGTTCAAGAAAACCCATGTGCAAATGCTGGCAGCAGCAGTATCGACAGCAGATGACACAGTGGTTAAGAAGGTTTATAAACAAAATTATGAGCTAAAACACACTCGGCTGGTAACCCTGTTAAAAAAAAAAAAAAGTATAACGTTAACATATGGACGACGAAAAGCCATTGCAAGACAAAGAAAAGAATCTTCTGGCGGTAGCAGAATAGAGTAACCCTGATTTTTGTTATCCACAAGTGAAAGGAAGATGTTTTAGATTTTACAGTAGAAAAGTAACCAATGAAAAGATTATAATATTATGGCTATTGCAGGAATCATCCATTCTCTCTCTCTCTCTCTCTCTCTCTCTCTCCCCCCCTCTCTCTCTCTCTCTCCCCCCTTCTCTCTCTCTCTCTCTCTCTCTCTCTCTCTCTCTCTCTCTCTCTCTCTCTCTCTCTCTCTCTCTCTCTCTCTCTCTATAAACCCCACCATGAAAATTATCGCAAGGGGAATAAGCCGTCCGTGGAAAGTAAGAGTAATAAGAAAGATATCCTCGATCTAAAACCACAAAGCTATTAATACCTTTCCCCTACTCCAACACACACACACACACACACACACACACACACACACACACACACACACACACACACACACACACACACACACACACACACATCGTGCTTGCATTGCACCTGTTGATGACGGTGACGGAGTTTGGAAGAAAAATGGTGGAGGTTTTGGTGTGACATTTGAATGGGTTCGGGATAAAAATGAAACAGCGGTGATGGTGTGTGTCGTGAGGAAAGATGTTTGGATAGGAGGTGGAAATCTTGGGTGGCGAACTTTGAACGAAGCAACACATATAAAAATGATAAATGTGTTTACAGGAACAAACGGACGTGGGTGCCAGAATCCATAAAGAGAAATTATTGTACTGTTTTTACTGCACTGAAATGGTTGAAAAATATGTTCGTTCACAAACATAAATTCATTTCTTCATTACTCTCTCAATTCCTTTTGGATAAATTTCTTATACATTTTTTTTTTTTTTTTAGCACGTTTGACTTTCTTCCACGTCATAAATATTTAGGTTTAATTTTTTCGACGATTTTATTTCCGTTCTCCTACTAACACCCCACACCTAACACTAATCTCCCCTATCGTACCTGAACCCTCCTTCATACCTCCTTTCTCCATCAGTCTTCACTTCTTCTCCATCTTCTATTGCTTTCCTCCCTTTCCCTCGCTCATTTCCCTCCCCCTCACTCCAAACTTCCTAGTTCCCCTCCATCCATCCCTTCCTCACCCTGCACTCCCCGCCCGTCATCACGTCTGACATGATGAAGGACAGAGGCGTGATGTACCCAGGACACTATACTCCATTTCATCAAGCCTGGCGCCATCAGTGGTGTCCTTAACACCGATAGTGTTGATATATCCTCAGTACTGGATATATCTTTTTGTATTGCCTTTATATTATGTTCTCAAGGTAATAATTAGGTTAACCTGGTGCAGAGGATTTACAGCAACACTGCAGGCGTTGAGGACATCACTGATGGTGCCAAACTTTGTGAAATGGAGTATAGCTGGAATTTCTTTACTGCCTTGCCCTTTATGTGAGAGAGAGAGAGAGAGAGAGAGAGAGAACTGTGTGTGTGTGTGTGTGTGTGTGTGTGTGTGTGTGAGTGTGCGTGCGTGTGTGTGTGTGTGTGTGTGTGTGTGTGTGTGTGTGTGTGTGTGTGTGTGTGTGTGTGTGTGTGTGTGTGATTTCTGGTTGCGTTAGGTTTTTCTACGAAACTGTCTTTCTCTTTATCTGTCTGTCTGTCTACCCCTCTCTCTCTCTCTGCACCACCAGTCTCAAACCCCTAACAATTTACTCCACTTTTACAACTCCATAATCATGCTGTGTGAGACGAAGGTAGGCGGGTGTTGGGGCTGGAGGCGGCAGTTTGTACGTAAATATTACGCTGCTGCTGCCACATGTTATTAAAACATTGCCTGTAATTTACAGGCTAATTTGCGGACCCATAATAACCATCCATCTCCTGAGATTTACCTGCATTTCAAGGGAGAAACTTTTGCTAAGTTAAAAAACCGAGAGTTCAACAAAATTTTACGCAGTTGCTTGATGGTAACCAGAAAAAAAAGGAGTCATCAAATCAGTACGATGACATCTTCAATCTGGAAAGCACTGCACTCGTTCCCTTAACATCATAGCTTCACTCTCACTGCGAAATACGTTTTCATTATTGTATTTTATATTCCCTCCACTATCCCTCCTTATACTACCCTTCTATCCCTCCACCACCATATCACTCCATCACCTCCCTCCATCGCCATATCACTCCATCACCTCCCTCCACCACCGTATCACTCCATCACTTCCCTCCGCCACCATATCACTCCATCACTTCCCTCCGCCACCATATCACTCCATCACTTCCCTCCACTACCACAGGATCAAACACCCTCCCTCAGTCACACCATAACTCCACCACCATATCACCCCAACACTTCTCTCCACCACCAGGGGACTACGCAACTTAATCCATCACACCACAACTCCACCACCATATCTCTTCGTCACTTTTCTCAACACCCACAGGACCGTACTCCCTCTCTCCATCACACCATACCTCCACTCCTCGCAATACCCTCTCCCTCCACACTTTCCATGATCTTCCTGCACACCTCTCTGTAAAGGGTTGAGTCGTACGGGCGGTAGTAGGAGGGTAAGACACTACAAGGCATAGACTTGAAAAATAGACCGTTGTTGTTGTTGTTGCAGTCCCGTGTTCATCTGGCCCTAAACCCAGTGGACTGACAGCAAATTGGCCACCTCATCCAGTTGTTCCCAAAGATATATATTTTTTATAAGGTTGTGATGCAGGATTGTCATTTGTGATAGAGTGCTGCATGAGGTGGCGTTGTGTAGGTCTGAAGGGTTAAGAGCATACGACGAGGTGGCTAGTCTACCTACTTTGTAATGCTGCTGCATTTCATCCCTTTCCATTATTGTCGACGTCCATCTTCAAAGATTTTTCTTTTAAATAGTAGAAATAATACAGGTAAAAGAGAATGAAAAGAAGATATAGCAGTTTAGTTAAGTGTTAAGTGAAAAAGTGTATGTTTAAAAGGGAAAGGGGTGCATAGGAGGAGGGCATGGCAGCCACAACCCGCAGACAGCGAAACATAAGATAGTGGTGGTAGACAGTGGTATGGTGTTGGCTTGGTTTTTGCTAGGGACAGTCGTTATTTTGTCAATTTCCATTCCAATAACGAAGAGACATTCAGTGGGGCTCGAACCTACTCGAAAACGTACCCCTGAACGAAAATTCAGTCGAGCCACCCAGTCGTCGCCTCCCCCTCTGCCGTCTCCCTCTTATTTCCATCTCTTGGTACCAAAGGAGGGAGGAAGGTGAGGGATAGGGGAAGCTAAGGTATGGAATGTAAGCCTGAGATTAAATACATTATAAAACTCAAATTAAAATCGAGAGAATTTTTCCAAAGTTTCAATCTAAAACTAATTGTGCCTTTTGGACCAAATTCCCACAAGGTTTTTACTATTATTTGTTCTAGTAATGGTGCCATAATTTTGTTTGCAAAGCGGTATTTTTCATTAAAGGGTTCTGCGACAGTGACCTTTTTGCAAAGAAGTACTTTACATTTCTCCCAAACATTTTCTATATCTTTGAGTTCAGAGATACAACAGTCCTTATCAGACTGGAATATACAGTTTTTCTTTTCAGTCATAGAAAATAATCTCCTGGTTTTGGAAGCGAACAATTATGTTGCCAGAGGTCATGCAACATGAAGACTGTCATGCGAACAAGGCTGAAGACTGTCATATGGACAAGGCTGAAGACTGTCATGTGAACAAGGCTGAAGACTCATGTGAACAAGGCTGAAGACTGTCATGTGAACAAGGCTGAAGACTCATGTGAACAAGGCTGAAGACTGTCATGTGAACAAGACTGAAGACTGTCATATGAACAAGGTTGAGACACAAAGCATTTACAAGGCCATTCAAAGAGAACGAAACAAATCATGTCATCAACTCTCCTTCTCTCACTGATTTTGTCAGTGCTCACTCTACTTGCTACAGTATTACATCAAAACGACTCCTGTCACTGCCACACAGAAACTATTCGGCTGAACTCTAGAAAAAATCCAGTGTAAGGTGGGGCCTGCGGCACACATCTATTCGCTGCGCACAAATACACCTCTGAAGCACATTGCGCTAACAGAGAAGGTATGCCATCCATAACTGGAACGGATACTGTGATTACAACAAGCGTGTTAACATCACAAACAAATAAACACATGAGTCAGCCAGCTCCCAACAAATGCTATTGCCCGTAATGGAGTTACTCATCATTACCAAACCACTCTACCGGACCAACACATTATTGTGTTCAAAACCAAACTAAAGCTGTATTTGGCTGGCTTTTGTGGGGTGCAGTGAGGCCTTGATGTAACAGTCCATCCATCTGTAATCGTCAACTGCAACGTGCTGTTAATACAATCATTATTTGAAAGCTAAATATACAGCCGTCGTAAAACATGGTGGCACGCATGGATATTTCATAAAGTGAAAAAGTGTATAGGAGAGCTGTGTTGTTGTGTGTGTGATGATGGGTGGAACATGGGAAGAAAAACTGTGAGAGATAATTTTGGTCTTTCACGGTCCAACTGTTTCATCTTCTTCGGCTATGTTTCCATTTCACCATTTCAGCTGCTGTAAAAGAACTGATATAATATAATACATATATTGTGGGATGTCATTATTCTTAAGAATTTACTATAGATATTCAAGAACTCCTAGAATATCAATGTTTTCCATCCAATATATCAGAAATAATCTTACTACTCGTTCTAACACCCGTGAGAGAAAAAAAAAAAAAAAAAAACTATATTACAAGCCAAAAATTTGTACCAAATCTAGGTGAGCGAGTCCAATTACATGAATATGATCGACAAGTTTTGTGATACCATAATTATTGAGGCTCATTCTCTATGTGGGCAAATGATGCAACTTTTGCAGTTCAGTGGCTTCAGTGAAAAGAGTAGCTACCTTAGTAAGACAGCATGTAAATACAGTTTACCAGACTGAGGCTGAGGTACTTCACATATGCAGGTGTTGGTTTCTTGAGGGAAGAGAAGACGAACAGAAATTGAAAATTTCATAATAAGTAAATTTCAGGCCACTGCAGAATGTTTCACCTGGTGTGTGTGTGTGTGTGTGTGTGTGTGTGTGTGTGTGTGTGTAGCGTCTGGTATTTTTCTGTTACATGAGCTAACTGCCTTTCCTCGGTTACCTCATATGATCGTCTGGTATGTGTCTGCACACATTACAGTATGTGATTGCATTCTGGCCAGAGGATGTGTACGTATCCTCCTGAACACCAGACATTACATACAGTGCAAGTGTTACATGTTGTGCTAAGATGTATATTAATACCTCTAACCATTACATATTGTGTTATGACATATTAATGCCCACATTAACACAAGCCCACATTATAATTAAGTTGACTGAGTATGTAGCCTCCAGAAACAGAAGCACAAATGCAGCCACACTGCATCATCATCATGATCACCATCAGCTGCAGCAGCATGAGTCAGGAGCAATACCACCACCACAATCACCATCACTACCACCTCAACCAAAATTATCACTCTCAGTACCATCCATACCATCACCCCACTGTAATATTTAAGGCCCTGCACGCCACAAGGAGCAAAGCGCCATACAACCTGAAACCTGTTTATTTCCACCACCTGTTCCCTCAAACACTAGCCTATGACAGCACAAAGTCGCTTTTTTCACTTCAAACCTTCGCTTTACTGCACTAAGTAGAACTGAGCAAAGCGGCTTTGTGCAGTCATGGGGTAGTGTTTGAGGGAGCAGCTGGTGGAAAAAAACAGGTTTCAGGTGGTTTGGTGCTTTACCCCTTGTGGCGTGCAGGGCCTTATTTAATGTGTTATGGACGATGCAGGAAAATAATGGAAAGTAATAAAACTAGAAGAGCTTTCACAGGAGAATCCGCAGAAAATGGGCTACACCTCCATAAAGTCAGCATTTAAGTCTTGGTACTCATAGTTAATTCCTGCACTCTCTCCCTCCCTCCCTCCCTCTCTCTCTCTCTCTCTCTCTCTCTCTCTCTCTCTCTAATAAGCCTTCCCACTTCCACTAATATATGCACCCAACCTCCCTCTTAATTTAGCCTCCCCCACCGTAAAAGCTTCTTAAGCCTCTCTCACATATCTAACTGTGTGCTTATCTGACACTGGCAACTTTATAGGCGTAGTTGCATGCTATAAAGTTGCGTAAAGTAAGAAGAGAGTGGGAAAACAGGAAATAAAGATAACAGAGTGAAGAAAGAAAAAGAAAAGAGATGAGGTATGGCATAGCAGGGAAGGGTACAGTAGGGTAGGGCAGGGTTAGGTTGGGTTGGGTTGGTTTGGACTGGGTAAAGTACAATAGGGTAGGACAGGGCAGAGCAGAGTAGCGTAGGACTGGGTTAAGTTGGGTTGGATTAGGATGGGTTGGGTGAGGTAAGGTAGGGTACGGTTGGATTAAGTTGGGTTTGGTTGGGTGAGGTAGGGTAGGGTTGGTTTTAAGTTGCGTTGGGTTGGGATGGGTTAGGTGTGGTAAAGTAGGGTAGGGTTTGGTTTGCATGGGTTGGGTGGAGTAAGGCATGATAGGGTTGGGCTAAGTTGGATTGGGTTGGGGTGGGTTGGGTGGAGTAAGATAGGGTAAGGGTGGGTTAAGTTGGATTGGGTTGGGATGGGTTGGGTGGGGTAAATTAGGGTACAGTTGGAGAGATTTGTCTTTCATCTTTCCCCCTCTTATTTCAGTTCCCCTCTTTCCACCTAGCATTACTCTCTCTCTCTCTCTCTCTCTCTCTCTCTCTCTCTCTCTCTCTCTCTCTCTCTCTCTCTCTCTCGGGAATCTGCGCCCATAAAGATAAAAGATAACACTAATCCGACCACTCGATATACAGAGAAAAAGAGAATTGAAATGAGGGACTGAAATATCCTCCATGAGTGTCGAGATATTGATAGTTACACACACACACACACACACACACACACACACACACACACACACACACACACACACACAGGATGCCTTTATTATACATGAAGATAAATATAACAATGACTTAGATATCAGTAAATTATACACCCACCTAAGACACCTAAATATCCCAAAATCAAAATATATCTACGTTGACGACCTAGACCTGCCTATTAATAACAATACTTATACAATATCAAGTATGAATATACGATCAATTCCAAAAAACCTTCAACACTTTACTGACACTGTCTTGTATAATGAATGTAAAAAAATAAATATTCTTGGTTTTACAGAAATAAGGTTAGACCCACGTCTTGCTCCACTCTACGAACTATCGGGGTACAATATGTTTACAAACTCTAGAAATAAGTACGGTGGAGGTGTAGCAATATATATTTCAACTGACTATCTTTCGTTAGTACAGAAAGAATTCTCATTAATGGAATCTTTTATAGAATGTATAGGTGATGAATCTCTTATTATGAATAAAAAGTCGTTATTCATATGTATCTATTGGCCTGCAAGTGGTAATGTTTACAGCTTTCTAAATTCGATGTCAGAATTTCTTTCCTTAGCCCATGATAAACAATACCAAGCGATTTATATATTGGAGGATATTAATTTGGATTTGTTGCAGAGTAATGACAACTCTGTTTCTGAGTTTATCAATGTGATGTATTCTTTTTCTTTATTTCCCGTAATAACAAAGCCGACAAGAGTAACTGACATGTCGGCCACACTTATAGATCACATTTGGACAACACAAGTCGAATTCAATATTGGTAACTATATAATACAAACAGACATTACTGATCACTTCCCAATAATCTCTCAGTTTAAATATATTCATGGAACTCCTGATGTTACTTATTCCATTAATAAGAGAATAACAACATCTCCTGCACTAGAGCGCTTCAAATATGACCTTGTCCATGTAAATTGGAATAATGTATTAACATCAATCTGTCCCAATAACTCATATAGCATATTTTATAATATATATAACACATTATATCAAAAACATTTTCCATTGAGAATGGTCCGTGTAAACAGAAAATGTGAAATTAGTCCATATATAACAACGGCTTTAAAAAACAGCATTAAAGAAAGAAATAGGTTAGAGAGACTGGCAAAAAAATGGCCACTGATCTATGGTGAAAAATATCGACAATACAGAAACAAACTGACATCAACTTTAAGAGCAGCAAAGAATAAATATTACAAAGATTTATTGAAAGAAAGTCAAGGAAATCCTAAATCCCAGTGGAAAGCTATAATTTCAATACTTGGTAGAACAAACAACTTAACCTCTGTGCACTCTATTGAATTAAAGCCTCCTAGCCTTGACACCTCTACCTTATTTAATGAACATTTTTTAAAAATCTCTAACATAGAATCAGCTGGGATGGAAAACAACCATAACAGGTACTTAAATAAATCTTCTGATTTTTCAATATACTTACCTCCAGCACAACAGACTGAAGTTTAAAATTACCTGAATGCTTTAAAGTCTGCTGCTCCAGGTTATGATGATATATCCCCCAAAGTTTTAAGATATACATCAGATGTAATATCTAAACCTTTGACTCATATAATCAACCTTACATTGAAAACAAGTATGTTTCCTGATCACTTAAAAAAGGCCAAAATTATTCCTACATGTAAGACAGGTAGCAGAAGTGATATTAATAATTATCGCCCAATCTCTATACTACCAGCTTTCAGTAAAATATTTGAAAAAGTAATTGCTGTTAGATTAATATATTACCTTGAGGAAAAAAACCTACTATCTGAATACCAACATGGGTTTCGTACAGATCGATCAACAGAATCTGCAATATTACAATTTGTTAACAATGTTTATAAGTTCTTAGAAGAAAAGTATTATGTAGTTGGGGTATTTATTGACTTATCGAAAGCTTTTGACACATTAGATCACAAAATTCTAACTGATAAGTTGGAACATATTGGAATAAGAGGTGTCCCACTACAACTATTTAATAGTTATCTCAGTAATAGGATGCAGTGTGTTTTTTGTAACAATAATTTCTCGCCTTTTAAATCATTATCAAAAGGTGTACAACAAGGGTCTATCCTTGGGCCACTTCTTTTTCTAATATACATTAATGATATAGTAAATGCCAGCAACAATACTGTATCATCAGCTGTTTGCTGATGATACAGTATTGTTGAGTGAAGATGAATGGGAGTTGCAAGGTTTGGTGAATGAATTTGGGACAGTGTGTAGGAGGAGGAAGCTGAAAGTTAATGTAAACAAAAGTAAAGTTATGGTGTTTGAGAGGAATGAAGTCACAGAGTGTGCTGTGAGGTTGGATGGTGAGGTTATGGAGAATGTGAGTGCATTCAAGTACTTGGGTAGTGTGATGAGTAAGGATGGAACTTTGGGGGATGAAGTACGTGAAAGGGTACAGCAGGGAAGAAAGGTTGTTGGTACACTGAAAGCAGTGATGAGAAATAGGGAGGTGAGTATGGAAGTTAAGAAGTCACTGCATGATGGTATTGTGATCCCTACCCTGACGTATGGAAGCGAGGCGTGGACCTTGCAAGAGGGGAACAAGTCAAGAGTGAGAGCAGTGGAAATGAGTTACTTGAGAGGAGCATGTGGAGTGACGTGGAGGGACAGGTTGACGAATGAAGAAGTGAAGGAACGTTGTGGGGTAGATGTGGATGTGGTTGAAAAGATTAGGAGAAATACACTGAGGTGGTTTGGACATGTGGAGAGAATGGAGAATGAAAGACTGACTAAGAGGGTGTATGTAGGTGAGGTGGAGGGAGGGAGAGGGAGGGGTAGACCGAGGATGAGGTGGAAGGATGGAGTTGAGAGGTATATGAGGGAGGGGGGGGTGATTTGGGGGGAGGGGAGTCAAATGGTGGGTGACAGAGTGACTTGGAGGCGTTTTGTCTGCGGCCACCCTTTGCGGGATTAGGGCTTCGGGCTATAGATAGATAGATAGATAGATAGAAGATTTAAGTTTACGATATATGCTGATGATACTAATCTCTTGTTAGCAGACAAAAATATAAATTACCTACAATCAAACTTGCTCTTGGAATTAAATATAATAAATGAATGGATAAAATCTAATAAATTAAAGCTTAATGTATCTAAAACAAAATATATTTTCTTTAAAAACCGATCAGTAAAAAGTTCTTTGCCACCATTACTACTTGATGGTGAAACTATACAAAATGTCAGTAAAATAAAATATCTTGGTATACTCATAGATGAGAATTTAAATTATAAATATCATATAGATGAAATATGTTTAAATTATCCAAAGTGTGTGGTGTATTATACAAAGTCCGTTATAATCTAACAACAGAGGCTATGGTCAGCATTTATTATACACTATGCTATCCTTACCTCATGTACTGTGTATCCATATGGGCAGGTACTTGGCCCTCATTTTTGAACAAAATAATAGGAGCTCAGAAAAATTTTTAAGATGTATATATTTTCTAGGTAAATTCGATTCAATAACCCCAATATTTTCAAACACAAAATTGTTGAACTTTGAAAATTTTCATAAGTATTTTACATTACTACTGATGTATAAAACCTTAAGAGTCTATGTAGGGAATGAAATATTTAAGTTTGTAGAAAACCCACATAATACTCGTAGTAATAGCATTAATTTATGCTCTCCACAATTTAGAACAACCCTCTTCAAGAACAGTATAATATCATTCGGCCCTCAACTATTTAATGGTTTACCAATAGATAAAAAAATTCTCATTAAGTCAAGTAATATCCTAACATTTAAAAGGGAAATGAAAAATTATTTGTTAGGTCAGCAGTACATACAATACACATAATTTTGTAATAATTTAAGGTAGAACAAAAGCACCATATGTTATGATACAATTAATGCATAGTATGTGTATGTGTGTGAATGTAAATGTGTAGCTGTGTGTGTGTGTGTGTGTGTGTGTGTATGTGTGTGTGTGTGTTTTGAGAACATATATATATATATATATATATATATATATATATATATATATGTACATTATGTATGTATGTATGTATGTGGGTATATATGTATGTGTATGTGTATGTATATGTGTGTATATATGTATATGTATGTGTGTATATGTATATGTATATGTATGTGTGTATATATGTGTATGTGTGTGTGTATGTGTATGTATGTATATGTAAGTGTACGCGTATATGTATGTGGGTATACTGTATATGTGCACATGTGTTCTTACCTACCTAATTCTTACCTAATTGTATCTTTACAGGAATGAGTCAAACTCGTACTGTCCCGTATCTTAAACCATACTTATCGTACATATCCTTAAATTTGTGAATTGTTTTGGCACACACTATTTCATTCGGTAGTGCATTCCATTGATCAATTGCTCTGTTTGGGAAACTGAATTTCCTTACGTCTTTATCACCTCTCTTCTTATGCAGTTTTTTGCAGCGTCCTCTTGCTGGTGCTTCTCCATATGTTAAGTAATCATTTATGTCTATTTTCTCCTTCCCTGATATGCACTTATATAGCATTATCATGTCACCTCTTTTCCTTCTCTCCTGTAGTGTTGGTAGATTCAGTTTATTTAGTCTTTCTTCGTAGCTTAGGTCCCTTAAGCTTGGTATCCATCTTGTAGCGGCCCTTTGAACTTTTTCAATCTTGTCTATGTGCTTTTTGATATGAGGACTCCAGACTACTGATGCATATTCCAGGGTTGGTCTAATGAATGATGTTATTATCCTTCTTAGCATGTCTTCATTTATGTATGTGAATGCTATTCTCATATTTGCAAGCAGTGTATACATGTTCCGTACCCTCTCGCTGATGTGGTCAGCCGGAGATAGTCTGTTATTGATAATCACACCTAGGTCTTTCTCTCTTTCTGATGTGTATAGGGTTTTATTTCCTAACTTATAATCCCAATCAGGTCTTTTTCCACTTTTACCAAACTTGATTACATGACACTTGTCCACATTGACTTCCATTTGCCATGTACTACTCCATTCATGAAGTTTATTTAAATCTTCTTGTAGCTCTTTACAAGAGCCTGTGTTAGTAATTCTCCTTTGTATTATTGCATCATCTGCAAACATATTCAGATAGCTCTCATTTCCAGTGTTACTGTTTATATCATTTATATACACTAAAAACATGATTGGTGCCAGCACTGAACCCTGTGGTACTCCACTAGTCACTTCTTTCCATGATGAGTAGTTTCCTCTTAGTACTGTTCTCATTTCTCTTTTTATGAGAAAGTCTTGCATCCAACAAAACAGTTTGCCTCGAATTCCTCCTTGATGGTACAGTTTCCATAAAAGTCTTTGGTGTGGTACTGTGTCAAAAGCTTTCTTGAAATCTAAATGGATACTGTCCACCCATCCTTCCCTTTCCTGTATTGTGTTTGTTACTCTGTCATAGTAGCTCAACAGATTAGTAACACATGATTTTCCTTTTCTGAAACCAAACTGTCTTTCTGTTATCATACTGTGTTCTTCTAGATGATTTACCCAAGCTTTTCTTATAAGCTTTTCTAATACCTTGCTTACAACACTGGTCAGTGATACTGGTCGGTAGTTGAGTGGATTTGGCTATTTCCTTTCTTGAATAAGGGGACAATATTTGCTTTTTTCCAAATATCAGGTAGTTTACCTTGACTCAAGGATTTCTTGAAAATTAAAAATAATGGTTTACTTAACTCCTTTGCACATTCTCGTAATACCCAACATGAAATTTCATCAGGACCACTTGCTTTTCCTCTGTCTAATCTACTTAACTCCTCCTGTATTACTTTTTCTGCTATTTGTATATCTTGTAGTATGTGTGGACATGCATGTTCCACATAGTCCCTCTCAAATTTTTTTTTCTTCTGTAAAAACTAATTGGAAATTCTTATTTAGTGCTTCACAAATATCTTTCTCTTGTGTATATGTGATTCCCTCGTCCGTAATGGATTGTATTATATCTTTTACTTTGGTTTTGCTTCTGATATAGCTGTAAAACAGCTTTGGTTGATCACTACTTTTATTTATTATATCCTCCTCAAACTGTTTTTGGGCTTCCCTCCTTATTCTTTTATAATCGTTTCTTGCCTGTTTGTAATTATTATACGCCCATTCACTATTGTGTCTGCTGTATCTATTCCACAAAAAATATCTTTCTTTTGATTTTTTACATTCTGTATTGAACCATTTCTGTATTTTCTTATCTGCTTCTTTGTGCTGTGGGATGTACTTCTGGACTCCTATTTCATAAAATTCACAGAATTTTTGATATACAGCATTTAAATCTTGTCCTCTAAGCTCATTTTCCCAATCAACTTCTAAGAAACACTGCTTTAGGTCTTGATAATTTCTCTTTTTATAGTTTAGGCTCTTTTTGTAACTGTCATTGCTGTTTACTATGTCATATGCTATCCTGAAGTTATAATTTAGTACTGCATGATCGCTTTTGCCGAGTGGAGGGTGATATATTAAACTGTCAATATCATTTTCTTGCCTAGTAAATATTATATCTAGCACTGAAGGTACATCAAGTCCTCTTTTTCTGGTGGTTTCCCTCACATGTTGCGTTAGGAAAAACTCTTGCACGAGATCCAGGAGCTTTTGGTCCCAGCAGCTTTCTTGGCTAATTATATCTAGAGTATTCCAATTTATATTTGTATTGAAATCCCCAGTTAGTACAATTCTTTCCGATTTCTCTTTCATTTTATGTAGTAATGATCTTAAACTCTGAATTGTACTCTCTGCCATGTCCTCATATTCGTCTCTTTCCCATGTGTTTGATCTGGGTGGCATGTACAAATTGGCTACAATTACTTTACCTTCAGATGTGTTGATCTCTACTGCAATCAGTTCTACTTGTGATGGTATATCTAGTTTTATTTCATTGACTTTTAGATTTTTCTTAGTTAATATTATAATGTGAGAATATGGATGTACAATATATATGTAAAAGTATACTTGTGTATGTATATCGATGTATATGCATTTATTTATGAATGCATGTATGTATATATGTATGAGTGTATGCATGTATATTTCCGATAATCATAAGGTTGTAGTTTATATTTAAATAATTTACTCTTTTTCTGATACACATACGATTGTAGCTGGTATATCCAACTAAAGCAACCACAATTTATATATAGTATTTATAAAAATGTCTGTCAGGGAGGCTTAGGCTCGACAGACCGTTGCTTGTTATGTAATGTTCAAATGTATAGCCTACATGGATGTATGACTATAAAGCAATAAACATTTACTTACTTACTTACTTACTTACTTACTTACACACACACACAGGGAGAGAGGGAGAGAATACAAGGATTTGGAATAATGAATGACGATTTTAAAATGATGTATGCTAAGGTTAGGACGTACAGCAGCCAATGTTAAGGGGCGAAAGATGCCATGAGTAAGGATTAATGCTGCTAAGGTTGGGAACACAGGATGCCAAGGCTGCGAAGGATTACATGGTTTGGGCCAAAAGATCATAAGTTGTAAGCGTTTGTCCTTTCTTATAACATTTTGTCAGCATTGGTCATGTGAGCATAATCGACTCGCATATTACGTGTGAATATTGCTACTGACATCATACCCTACTGTGTCTTAACCATAGTCAGTATAATTTCCTGCTTTTGCATATTATTCCTGATACATCTGGACGATTATAATCACATTATTAATTACCTCTGTTACTGAAGGGCCAATGATGGCTATATCAAACCTTTCCATTCTGTCGTGTTCTATTTAATCCATCCATCCATCCATCATCCAATCCTACTTTGCCACATGAGGAACGTAGGAGCCCGGGGCTAGGCAAGTTGGTCCGGACATTTAAGATGAGAGTGACCAGCCTCACTCATCCCTGAGTGGCATTACGTGAGCAATAAAACCCAACCGCTTCTTGGATATAAACCTTCACCGGCTCATTCCGATTGAAGTGCCGTATTTACCCACTAAACCACGAGGCGCCATAATTTGGTTATATGGTTACCACCCAGCGTAGTAAATGGTTTCCTGGTGTACAGGAAACCATTTGGCTTGTCACTCAGTGTACAGTCACCCACAGGCGAAGGACGAGGAAAGAATGAAGGAAAGAAGACAAGGAGGAAGGAAAGAAAGAAGGAAGGAGGATAGGAAACGACAGCCACCCGAGCGCAGCACTACATCGAGTGAGTGGAGGGTGAGCGCCTCCACCTACTACAATAACTAAATATATCTTGGGGCAATAACAATGTCCTGAAAATTATCCATCAAACTGATCTACTTAAGTACCAGAGCTGCTCCTCAGTTTCCCAGAGTAATACAAAGGTTCATATCTGGTGAAGAAAAGGTAAAGCCTCATGGGATAGCAACTAAACTCAGTGTCACTAACGAATCCATTTTTTTTTTTTTTATGCAAGGAAGAAGGAACCAAAGGCTAGGAACGCACAAACTGTTCTTTCCAAGGAAAAAAACAAAAACAATACAAAACAGAGCCAATTTCAAGATCTATTCATTTCGAGATGCCTGGATACACTGCATTTAAATCACAGGAAGTAGGAAATACAGACAGAGGAAGACAGTTCCAGAGCTGACCTGTTGTGTAAATGAAGGACTGGGAGTAACAGTTAACTCTTGCATTACAGAGCTGGACAGGAAAGGGATGAGAGTTTGTTGCTAGACGGGTGCTACGCACCTGTCGTAGAGGTGGAGGGATGCAAGCAGACAGTTCAGAGGACCAGTGACCATTGAAGTAGCGATAAAAGAGAGATAAAGATGCAACAGTTACCCATATGTATATTGTTGTCAAACATCCTGCTTTTAGTGTTGTTGTTGTTGTTGTTATAGTTATTGTTTTTGTTGTTATTTTTGTTGTTGTTGTTTCAGGCTCACCTGGAAGGTGAACGTAAGCCCTCCTCCAGCAGTCCACCATCTTCCTTTCGGGGAATACATGATACGTTGAGGGACTTTTGTATAGCCAGTCAGTTAAGTGGCACAGCTGGATGGATACAACTACATGAAGGCGTCCCTCTCCAGCATCATCCCTGTTCTTACCCTGACAAAATATAAACCAGTTCCATGTCTGTTAAGCTATTTGATTTGTATTGCCCCTCCATTGTTGTTTAAATCTCGAAAATTGTGTGAATAACAACAATGAAAAGCTGAATTATGAAAAGCAGCAGATTCAAAGAAACGTACCACATCATTCCGATAACGTTCAGCACTTGTTATTTTATTTTTACTACCTCAGACGACTTCATTTAGGTGAACAGATACTTTAGGAACTCGAATGGTAAAATATAACTTTTATTTACCCACAAGTAAGAATACTACAGAAAAACGCGTTGTCGAATTTAACGAGGTACTAATGCAACGAATAGTGAAGAAAAGAACTAAAGTACCCAGGAGGAAAACATGGAAAAGTTGAATAAAACAACCAGCTACGGGTACCTTCTATAGTGAGATGAGTAGAGCGGTGGCTGAGCATGGCCTGCAGACGGAAGTGTAAATGAGAAGTATCCTTACAATTATAACTAACAATTATCATTTGGTATACTAACTGTAAATACCCCTTCAGTTATAAATAGCAGTAACCATGTAGTATATATACCGTAAGTACCTCTCCAGTCATAACTAACAATTATCACATGGTATATCGCCGAGGTGGTGACATGTAGAGGTGTATGGTATGTAGGAGAACTGCTGGGCCTTGATAGCAGGCTGTGAAGCCTATGCCCAGAGTCGGACACATAAAATATATATATATATATATATATATATATATATATATATATATATATATATATGAGCATAAACTGTTTGGTGAAGAAACTTCTCTTTCGGCATCGCTTAATGTCTATAATAATTTAGCCAGAGAGGAGTAGTATAAAATTTTGAAATCCCAAAATTCTGGTATTCATTTATGAACTCAAAAAAACAACGTAGATGTGGAAGTATTTATGCTGAGTGTGACAAAACAATAGATAAATCCATTCTATGGACACCACATCCTCCGAACTGCATTTCAGGTAATGGCATGGTGCATACTTAACAGCTGATTATCTTTAACAGCACTGAGGAGTTGAATTAGTCTATTGTCTTTCCCTATTTAATCAGGGTCTGATTTTTACTGAGTATGAAAGCAACATCAACATACATGTTGATGAGACGAAGTGTTGTCCTGGTGAGGGATTACCACACAAACAGACCACCACCACCACCACCACAAGTGTTCACACAGACAGACTACAAACAAATCTCTCAGTGTGGTTTCAAGATGTAGGAATGACCATACTAACAGACCACCACCATCATCACGACCACATGAGTTCAGTCAAGTACACCACCGCCACGTGGCTCAGTGAAGCTGTAAGACGTAGGAGGGAAGAGGTGATGAAAGGAAAGGAAAGGTGTATTTCTATTCCCCTGCACTCCTTCTTGCATCCCATATCCGACATTTCCACCGCTGCCCTCAGCACAATCATCATTACATTATCTTGACAATCACCATCACCACATCCTCCACCACCACCACCACCACCATCATCATCATCATCAGCAGCAGCAGCTAAGTATATCTGGACATAACTACATATTACAGCATCACAAACTGCAAGAGAGGTAGGAGGTGAGATGAGGCCTGGGACTCTACAACCGGTGTACCGCGTTCAGACCTACGTGTGCTGTTTCTTCCTTTTCTTTTCCTTATCATTTCTTTTCTCGTAATTCTCCACACTAAAGTCTGGACAGCTACTGCATTCCCTCCGTTTCTTTCTTCTTCCTTCCAAACGCTTCATAAGCCTGGCGCCATTTCTACATTTCTTCACTAATTCGCTAATTTCTGTCGTCCCTTCGACAGTTTCATTGCACGACGCAGGTCCGTGCTCAACGAACGACCATGTTTAAACTCTACCCTTCTGTTGTTGTGTCTGGAGCTCTGCCAATCCATGTTTCAGTGGAACAGTGTGAGGAAAGTTGTGAACATGATGATGATGATGATGATGATGGTGATGATGATGACAGTGATGGTGAGTGGAATTGCAATCCATTTTTTCTGGACACTTTGATATGACAACTTTCAGTAATACTTTGTTTTCCATTCTGATATTTCTGGAACTCTCTCTCTCTCTCTCTCTCTCTCTCTCTCTCTCTCTCTCTCTCTCTCTCTCTCTCTCTCTCTCTCTCTAAGTAAATAAATAAATAAATAAATAAATACACAGATCAAAGACGCAACTACATTAAATTCAAAACTAAATCAACCACTTCAGTATGATGACGCAATGTATGCGTTATTCTTGGCATCACCATAGGATTTAATTCAGGTAAGATGCCCTTAACAGAGCAGGTGTTAGTGTAGACTATACCCAACCCCTCTAGTTACAAACAAGTGCTCGTGGGCCCTTCGGGCCCCTCACACTTGCTCCTGCAGAGGGCTTTCGCGCTGCTGTAGTTTATTTTAGTTGTACCTATGGGCAAAAAATTCTCTGGAGATCCTATGCCGGGCGCCGGGAGAGGCGTTTTTTGCTCAAAATGTGATCGCTCATTAAATGCAGTAAAAGTTTTTCAATCGTGATGGGACCAACTTTTTCACATAATCGAATTTTTTGCTAATTTTGTGCCAATTTTGGTGCGATTTGAATGTGTAGTTTCGGCTGCCCAAAACACACACACACACACACACACACACACACACACACACACAGCTAATGCTATGGTATATTAGAAGTCTGCCCTAACCTGCATGAAGTCCTCTGTAGATTGAAAAAAATACTTGAAAGAATGAGGACATGACACTGTGCAGAATCGAACGGCTTGGGTCTCTGCAACCCAAGCACGGAGATCCTGTCCTATACTATCTCGCATTTTTTTTTTTTTTTTTTTTTTTTAGTCATTCTTACGATGATCATCATCAACACCAGCTCATCATCACTTGCCAACACTACCACGATGGCTATTTTTGTGTTATTTAAGCAAATATTTCAACGTCACTATCATCCTCATCACATTCATTTTTATTATTATTGCTGGTTCTTTGAAAGCAGTGATAAGAAACAAGGAAGTGAGCATGGAAGTGAAAAAGTTACTACATGACAGTATTGTGATACCAACTCTAACGTATGGAAGTGAAGGTTGGACGTTGTTGGAAGGACACAAGTCAAGAGTGAGAGCAGTGGAAATGAGTTATTTAAGAGGAGCCTGTGGAGTCACATGGAGAGACAGGCTGACAAATGAGGATATAAAGGAGCGTTGTGGTGTGGATGTGGATGTGATAGGAAGCGTTATGAGGAACACACTGAGGTGGTTTGGCCATGTGGAGAGGATGGAGGGTGAAAGACTGACGAAGAGAGTGTATGTGAGTGAGGTGGAGGGGGGAAGAGGGAGGGGGAGGCCGAGGATGAGATGGAGGGATGGGGTGGAGAGGTATATGAGAGAGGGGGGTGTGAGTTGGGAGCAGGGCAGTGAAATGGCGGGGGACAGGGCGACTTGGAGGCGATTTGTTTGTGTCCACCCCAAACGGGATTGAGGCGTCTGGCAATAGATAGATAGATAGATTATTATTATTATTGTTGTTGTTGTTGTTTTCTTCTTTACCAGTTCCTTTTTCCACTATATTACATGCTAAGCTGCATTAGAGGTAAGAGGCGAGACAGAGTAAGGTGGAGAGGCCTGGGACTCTACTACAGGTGTACCGAGTTCAGTGCCATTCTTTTTGTTTACACTTTACTTCACGTTTTCTTTCTTTTCCTCTCATTTCGATTACTCGTGTTTTTATTATATGTTCATTCATATTTTTTCCTTTTCCACCTTTCTTTTTTTCTTTCTTCTTCTTTCTGTTTCTTTTTCAATATTTTATCTTTCTTTATCATGTCACTATTTTTTCCTTCCATTCGCTATTATTTTACATCACCAAGTGAGATGACGTCAGAGTATGATCATCATAACTATCCTTCTTTACCATCACCCAGACATGCACAATAGCATTATTATTATTTCAGTATTCATCACCGACATCATCATCATCATCATCATCATCATCATCTCCATTATCCATACTGTTATCATTATCGTCGGAACCAACCTCCATCATCTTCACTATCATTATAACCACCACAGTCATCATTACTTACACAGTCTTTATTATCATCATTATCCACTCACTCAGTTTTATCACCACAAATAACCTACATCATCATCACAACCACCATCACCATTAGCTACATCAGATCTAGGCCACATCTACAGTTCGTCCACCTCAACATGGGAAAGGTTTTTGTCATTTTGCAATGAATTTCCCGTACGTGAATTGTAGATTGAGACTACTACGGCTGTACATCCTTTCAGTAGCACTTGTTGATGACCAGGACCATATTATAGAGTCTATTGTTACAGCTAAACATTAACGTTGGAGACCTGGTAATTTTAGGTCATGTTAAACTGGCGAGAATATGGCAAGATATCCAGTGTTAATCTCTTGTTCTACCTCTGCATCCAGAATTGAGAGACGGCAATTTCGCTCCATGTTAAATAAACAGAATACTACACCATATTCTGGTCTTTATCACTTGTTATAGCTCAAAGATCAAGGTGGAGTAATGGCAGTTTTAGGCCAAGTTAAAATGGGCAGAGTATTAAAGCATTATAACCACGCAGGGAGGCAGGAAGCGACATGGAGATAAGTAGAGCGGCCTGGCACTACTATACCTGTCTGCACTTCCACATCATACCTTTACACATCCTTTTTTACGTGTTGTTTTCATTTGTCCTATTTTTTTTATCTTTCTATCTTTGGTTTTGAATTTCCCTCCTTTTTATTTCTCCTTGCAAACAATATTTAGTGGACTGACAAGGTTTCTTTTCTGTTTCAGATGTTCATTACTCTTCGTTTCGTTGTCGGTGTCTGACCTGTCCTTTGTTGTCGTTGTAGACCTTCCTTTACCAGCCCTATGCAGTACAGGACTCTAGTCTGGTCAGCTTAGTGTTTTGGGAGTTTACTTCCGATTGGTGAGTTATGTTTTTGTGCATTATTTATATATTTATGCATTTTTGCGGAAGTGTTTCCTTCTACGTTCAAACTATAGAAGGACCAATGGTTTGTTAATTTTTCGTTTTATATGTTCGTCTCTTTTTTTTTTTTCTTTCCGATCTTATAATTTAAGATGCTTAGCACCTCAGTCCACTAGGTCATATACAAGCGTGTATGATTATCCCGATGAATGGGAGGCAGGAAAGACGATATGTACCTCAGTCCACTAGGTCACATACAAGCGTGTATGATTACACCGGTGAATGGGAGGCAGGAAAGACGATATGCACCTCAGTCCACTAGGTCACATACAAGCGTGTATGATTACACCAATGAGTGCGAGGCTGGAAAGGCGAACGGAGTATTTTGACAATATGGCAGTCAGGCTCATCACTGTATTTTTTGTGAATGTCACTCCAGTTACTTTACATTGTTAGTTATTCTCACAATTATTGTCTGTACTAAGTACGGTGACATTTTCATCTCTCATGTTTCTCAGTGATGGCAAGGCGCGAGGAATGACCTGCAACACAATGCAATGGCTAGGTTATACTACTATTTTTTTTTTCATGTGTTTCAAAAGTTAACTAGTGTTTTCCATTTTTCCCCTTCCCTCTTATTTCTCTCACTGCATCCGAGTTAATAAAATTCTTCCCTTATTTCATGTCTTTTCATTCACGGGCATATCACTCTGAGCCAAAACAACCATTCCTTTAATCTCAAGTAGCCTTCATTTAGTAGACCTTGCTGCACACAGACACTGGCATTTTACTATGTAAATATCCAAGATACTACACTACAGTTCTGTAAACAACAAGTGTAAAAAAGTTTATGTACAATTCTGACAATGTATTTTTTTCTATTCACACCGGGCCGGTGACATCATGGGTGAGGTGCGAGACTACAAATTAATAGACGCTGGATTAGATCGCAGACTTACAGTTGCTTTATTAATAAAAATCTTGTGGAATTAGACGCTTAAATACAGCTTCCGTTGTATTAAATTTGGGGTGGCTGGATAGCTCAGTCGGTAAGCTGCTGTATCCACGTACTTACCAGCGCTGGTTCGAATCCTCACAGTTTCTAATTTATTAATAAAAATGTTGCAGAATTAGACGCTTAAATATACCTTCCGTTGTATTAAATTTTGGTGCCAGAGTGGCACCTGCTGACCCGTCATTGGCCATCTGGCCGTGCGGGTGGGACTTGCTGACCTGTGACTGGTCTATGACCGTCTGGGTGGGACTTGCTGACCTGTGACTGGTCTATGACCGTCTGGGTGGGACTTACTGACCTGTGACTGGTCTATGACCGTCTGGGTGGAACTTGCTGACCTGTGATTGGTCTATGACCGTCTGGGTGGGACTTGCTGACCTGTGACTGGTCTATGACCGTCTGGGTGGGACTCCTGACCTGTGACTGGTCTATGACCGTCTGGGTGGGACTTACTGACCTGTGACTGGTCTATGACCGTCTGGGTGGAACTTGCTGACCTGTGATTGGTCTATGACCGTCTGGGTGGGACTTGCTTACCTGTGACTGGTCTATGACCGTCTGGGTGGGACGTTACTGACCTGTGATTGGTCTCTGACTACTGTAATTCAAACGTAAACACAGTGGAACTGAATTGGAATTGATTAATAAAACTATGAATTAGAATTGAATTGGAATTGATTAATACAATTGTGAACTGGAATCGAATTGGAATTGATAAAAATATAAATATAAAATTAATTGAATTGAATTTGACTCATTATCAATGAACTGATATTAATTGATGACTGAATTGATAAAATAATTTTTCTTTCTGTATTATGGAAATTCATTATTGCACAATAATTAACTTACAATATACTCAAATAAACAGTAAAATATACAGTCAGTTATCACAAAAAAATTAAAAATATATCAAATGAAGTATCCGTTAGCTTAATGTTACTGGGTAGATTAAAATTGATTTTGAATTGAAAACATTTTAACTGAATGAAATATCGACCATAATGAAATGAATTGAATTGAATTGAAGATTTCTTGTTTTACGAATGAATTGAATTGAATTGGAACTGATTCATTCAAATTTTATTCTGAACTGGAATTGAAATGACAAAAATGAACTGACCCCAGCCCTGGCCACCACAGCCATCCAAACCCTGCAGCCAAACAGCATCCTTCAAGAACCACCAGTAGATAGACTCCCCTCAGAATATTCCCTACCCTGAGAGACACGAGTACACCTAGCCAGACTGTGATTCGGCCACCACCCTTCACTGCTACAGTACCAACAATAAATACAACTTACACTGCAATGCACACCACCACACCACAAAACACCACACACTCACCACGTGCACCACAATATCACAACAGGCAGACCTTCAACATAACCTTAACAAAAGACCACTGGCAGCGACCTGTCCAAGTCTCCGATCTCCTGTGGTCCACTGGGTTCACAACGAGATGGGGAACAAGGACAAATACAAAATCCACTCATTATTCTAAACCCATCGCCATAAGTCACATACCATTAAGCCGTACAGATCACTCACCAATCATTTTAGTGATGAAATTGTTTTTGCAACATAAGCATTGCATTGTTATTGCCACCCACAGCCATATCACCCACCACTACTGCCACCCTGCCCCATTATCCACCAGCATCTCTGCCTCTCCCCGTGACAATCAAAGGGGAGAGAAGTGGGTGAAGGCAATGGGCTGAGATGGTGGTGGCCGGTGAGGCAATGGGTGTGATGGTCCTGAAGTGGCCTGCATGAACTGAAGTGGACTGAATAGAATAGACTGACCTGAATGGACTGAAATGAATGTATTGGACTGAAATAATATAAATGAACTGTCAACCTAAATGGTTCTAAAAAGACTTAGATACACCTGAACTGACCTGATTAGTTATGACTGGACTTGAAAAGACTTGAAATCTCCATGATGACCTGAATGGACTGGAGTCGACCTGAATGGATGTAAAGGATGTGAGTAAACCTGGTGTGAATGAACGGGGACTGACATGACTGGGCCATATGGACATGGATGGCGTCAAGTAGCCTGGTGAAAAAGACACGTAAATAGACGGAGGGCTGGGTTGTACAGTGTTCCTTGCATGGACTGGTGACTTGATTAGGACTATAAACAAAAGGATCACTGAACACAACTATGACATGAGCAGATTCAACGTAAGCAATGCTGTTGTCACATACTGCAGCGATGCTAGGAAGTACGGTACATTCAAGGCAATGGAATTTTTGTGTTAGCCAAACCCTTAGTACGCCTGGTCAACTAGATGACAACCTATTCAGCTTCTTTGACGTAAAGAATGTTGTCACAACTCTGGCCTACATTACTGAAGGCGATCGTTGTGTCAGGATACTTGAAATCGCGTGTTCGACACTCGGGCCGACCACTGGTAGGGTGTTTTTACCCAAGTTTGTTGGTACCTAAAACAGGGTCC
Organism: Coenobita brevimanus; assembly: GCF_032717465.1. Taxonomy (NCBI): domain Eukaryota; kingdom Metazoa; phylum Arthropoda; class Malacostraca; order Decapoda; family Coenobitidae; genus Coenobita; species Coenobita brevimanus. The sequence goes on along the minus strand of NC_137062.1, from coordinate 4,609,506 downwards.
TGGATGTGTAAAGCCACGGTTGCGTGGTGTAATGTATGGGAATGTTTAGGTGCTTTCTTTGTCAATCACGCAGCTCCCAACGTCCTTCCATTAAAATTTTTAGTATGACATACAGAGAGAATAGGTGAATATCATTATATCTCATGTATTCCTCTAGGAAAAGCTAAAAATGACGACGTCCCCAAGAGTGAATTATTTCAAGCAAATAGTCACCACACACCAATATCTAGCGGGGTGGGAGAGGGTGCGGTGGGTTTTTGTTGAAGGCTGATTTGTGTTGTGACAGTGAGGTGCATGAGGTTAGTAAGTGTGTTGTGGTGTGGGTGGCTGCATTGCGGTGTGGGCATAGTGGATTGTTTGTCAGTTGTATGTTGGGTTGTTACTGTAACAGGGAAGGGTGAGGGCCACATCGTTGTCTGTCTAAGTGCCCTGGTGTCTCTCTGGGTAGGGTAGGATCTGAGGGGTGGATGTCTGATGGTGGTTAAGGAAAGATGTTCGGTAGTTTGGCGGCAGGTTTTCCATGGATGTGGTGGCTGTGTGTTTTTGTAACTTACGGGTATGTGTTTGTGAAGTGTAATGTTGGGTCAAGGAGTAGGGATATTATTGAGGCATTCTGTATCATGTGTGTGTGTGTGTGGCGGGGGGGATGATGTAATATAAGTTACATGGATGGGATGCATCTAGAGGTGAAGCAATGAACTGTGTCCTTCTCACACTGACGTGATCTCTGACTGGAGTAAAATACGATTTTTTTTTTTTCTATTTCGGCCAAATCATTAACCATGATTGCCTTGAACATTTCTAATTCCGTAGATTTCTCTTGAGTATAATCATCTGACATCAGCCTAAATTCGATGCTAAGTAGCTCTTCTGTACCGAAAATGTTAATTCCTACACTTCTTTACTTGAATCCTTCCACTTTCTCACTCCCATGGCTGGGCGGGAAGGCTGACCTGCCACGTAACTCACTCTCTGCCTTCATGCCCACCAACTGAGTCTTTTTATGCAGTGTTTTATTATTTTATTAATTATGTTATATTTACTTTGGTTTATTTTGTAAGTTGAAGTTAATTATCATATAATGTATCGCTATATAAACCAACTTGTGTGTGGAAAGCCTTGGACGTGACTGTGTGAACAAGCCGCTCCTGGAAATGCTCCCGCATCTGAACATTATCAAAGAGGACACGATAGAGTGTCTCCCATGCCCACCAGAACACCACTAAATGCTTACACGCTGACCTGAGTTCTCGCTAACCTACCACAGTTCTTAGCATTTTTTTCCCTCAGTGATTTGTTTTATGTACAACACGTAACACTATCGTGGACGCATCCTCTCTGTTATTACATTCCAGCTAACGCTATACGTTTTAGTTCACCTAACACTATCGTGGACGCATCCTGTCTGTTATTACATTCCAGCTAACGTTATCCGTTTTAGTTCACCTAACGCTATCGTGGACGCATCCTGTCTGTTATTACATTCCAGCTAACGCTATCCGTTTTAGTTCACCTAACGCTATCGTGGACGCATCCTGTCTGTTATTACATTCCAGCTAACGCTATACGTTTTAGTTCACCTAACGCTATCGTGGACGCATCCTGTCTGTTATTACATTCCAGCTAACGCTATACGTTTTAGTTCACCTAACGCTATCGTGGACGCATCCTGTCTGTTATTACATTCCAGCTAACGCTATACGTTTTAGTTCACCTAACGCTATCGTGGACGCATCCTGTCTGTTATTACATTCCAGCTAACGCTATACGTTTTACTTCACCTAACGCTATCGTGGACGCATCCTCTCTGTTATTACATTCCAGCTAACGCTATACGTTTTAGTTCACCTAACGCTATCGTGGACGCATCCTGTCTGTTATTACATTCCAGCTAACGCTATACGTTTTAGTTCACCTAACGCTATCGTGGACGCATCCTGTCTGTTATTACATTCCAGCTAACGCTATAGAGTAGTAGACTAAGAGGAGTAGACTGTAGCGCCAGTCGAGCAGGGCAGTACTTCCAAGGTGGATGGAAAGCTGATGACAGGGAGAGCTGGAGCTTCCGTTTCATCAGCTCTCGGAACTAGTTCCTGACCATCCCCCTTTGCTGAACTCTTTCAGTGTCTCAATAACACTGAGAGTAGGCCAGCATGCTCTCCATACAAGTTTCCCCAACGGTCAACCCCAAACTACATGCACAGTACACACTACACTTCCTTTTCAAAAATAAAATTTAAAAATGACATAAGAAATCTGGCCTCGGAGTCCCCAGGGTGGGGGAGACCATAAATTCCCCCACCATCCGCCCCTCTCCCGGTGACGACTCAGAGAGATGCCCGGAACCACTGTCTGACTCACTTCTTCATTTCTGCAACATTCGTGGTCTGTCCTCTAACTTTCTCTCTGTTGAACACCACCTCTCCTTTACTAAACCTCACCTTCTCTTCTTGACAGACTCAGCTGTCTGAGGCAACTGACAGCAAACCCCTTTCTCTTTGCTCCGACTTTCTCTATACTCATTTCAAAGCCAAAGGTGGATGTTGTGTATATATACGCAACGACTTATCTTGCTCTCGTGTTCCTGAACTTGATTCTTCAGAATTCTCTACTCTCTGGCTTCGGCTTTCTTGTCATTCTCTGACTAAATATATCTGTGCTGTTTACTTATTCCCTAAATCTACTGACTATCAAAAATTCTTCGACTATCTTACTTCTACAATGGAACACATTCTATCCATTTCTCTTTCTCTGAAATCTCCATTCTAGGAGATTTCAATGTTCACCACCACCTTTGGCTCTCCTCTCCTTTGACTGATCCACCTGGCGAACAAGCCTACATCTTTTCTATCCTTAATGACCTACAGCAGCTTGTACAGCACCCTACCCATATCCCTGATTGCCTTGGAGAGAGCTCCAACATACATGACCTCTTCCTTACAACTAATCCGTCTGTTTACACTTTTAATCTTTCCTCTCTGTTGGGCTTCTCCGATCACAACCTTATCACCTTAACCTGTCCTGTCGCTCCGGTACGGCCTGTGGACCCTCCCAGGAAATGTCGTCTGTGGCACTTTGGAGCTGCAGATTGGGAGACCCTCAGACAGTACTTCTTTGATTTTCCTTGAAATGATTATTGCTTCCATGGCCGGGAGCCATCTGAGTGTGCTTTGAGCATTTCGGAGGTTATTCTCTCGGGCATGGAAGCATACATTCCTTTCTCAAATCCTTTGACTAATGCAAGAAAGCCTTGGTTTAATCACGCATGTTTTAAAGCTGTTCACAACAAGGAGAGGGCCTATAAAAGGTACCAGAGCCAACCCACCCCTGAACCATATCTTATTTATGTTTCTGCCCGGAATCGTGGTAAGTCTGTTCTTAGCACTGCTTAAAATAATTTGATCTGTGCTAAGTGCTCTCAACTCTCCAACTCGAATTCTTCCTGCTCCTTCTGGCACCTTGCCAAAAACCTTTCTAATAATGTTATCTCATCATCCTTCCCTCCTCTTTTCTATTCTGATGGCTCTGTAGCTACTTCTTCTACTGATAAAGCAGATCTCTTCGCTCAGACTTTCTCCTCCAATTCCACCTTAGATGATTCCGGTGCTGTTCCTCCATCATTCCCCCCCCCCCTCGGACATCCTCATGGCTGACATTAAAATTTCTTCAGCTGATGTATTTTCTGCCATCACTGGCCTCAATACTAACAAGGCATATGGGCCTGATGGAGTTCCTCTTATTGTCCTCAAGAACTGTGCTTCAGTGCTTACACCCTGCCTAGGTAAACTCTTTCGCCTTTGTCTGTCAACTTGTACCTTTCCTTCTTGCTGGAAGTTTGCTCTCATTCAGCTAGTCCCAAAGAAGGGTAACCGTTCCCAACCCTCTAACTATCGTCCAATTGCTTTAACATCCTGTATCTCAAAAATTTTTGAGTCAAATCTTAATAAAAAAATTTTAAAGCATCTTTCCTATCACAACCTTTTTTCTGATCGTCAGTATGGGTTCGTCAGGGATGCTCCACTGGCGATCTTCTCAACTACCTATCAGACCCCTGGTCATCCTCCTTTCGGGACTTGGCGAAAGCTTTGCTATTGCACTTGACATCTCAAAGGCTTTCATTCGAGTTTGACATAAATCTTTAGTTTCCAATCTCCCCTTTTACGTTTTACATCGTTCTATCTGTGCATTCATCAATAGCTTCCTTTCTGGTTGTTTTATAGCTGCTGTTGTAGACGGCCATCGTTCTTCTCCTAGATCTATCAAAAATGGTGTTCCTCAGGGCTCTGTCCTGTCACCAACTCTCTTCCTTTTATTCATCAATGACCTTCAAAGTTGTACATCTAATCCTATCCATTCGTACGCTGATGATTCCAGCCTTCACCTTTCAATTCGGTTCTTGCAACGTCCATCTCAGCAGTTACTTCAGCAAACAAGGGATGAGGCTGTGGCACACCTAATGTCTGACTTGGCTCGTATCTCTAACTTGGGTAAAAATAATCTCGTTGTTTTTAATGCATCAAAAACTCAGTTTTTACACCTATCAACGCAACACAATCTTCCACAGGAGTACCCTCTAAGGTTTAATAATATCCAGCTCAATCCTGCATCATCCTTGAACATGCTTGGGGATTCATTCACATGGGACTTATCATGGAAAAATCATATTGCATCTCCTGTAAAATCTGCTTCCAAGAGATTAGGTGTGCTAAGCCGACTCCATACCTTCTTTGCCCCTGCACGGTTGTTGACTTTATTTGCCCCTGTGTGGAGTACAACTCTCATGTGTGGGGAAGCTCCCCACACACAGCTCTTCTCAATAGGGTGGAGTCAAAGGCTTTTCGTCTCATCAACTCTCCTCCTCTTACTGGTTCCCTTCAATCTCTGTCTCTTCGCTACACTGTTGCATCTTTATCTCTTTTCTATCGCTACATCAATGGTCACTGCTCCTCTGAACTGTTTGCATGCATCCCTCCACTTCTACGACGGGTGCGTAGTACCCATCTAGCAACAAATTCTCATTCCTTTTCTGTCCAGCTCTCTAATACAAGAGTTAATCGTTACTCCCAGTCCTTCATTTATGCAACAGGTCAGCTCCGGAACTGTCTCCCTCTGTCTGTATTTCCTTCTTCCTATGGTCTCCAGTCTTCCAAACGCAGTCTGTCCAGGCATCTCGAAATTAACGGAAATTGAATTTGACTCTCTTTTGTATTGTTTTTGTTTTTCTTGGAAGGAATGGTTTCCGGGCTCTTGGCCTTTGGTTCCTTCTTTCTTGAAAAAAAAAAAAAAAAAAACGTTTTAATTCACCTAACACTATCGTGGACGCATCCTGTCTGTTATTACATTCCAGCTAACGCTATACGTTTTAGTTCACCTAACACTATCGTGGACGCATCCTGTCTGTTATTACATTCCAGCTAACGCTATACGTTTTAGTTCACCTAACACTATCGTGGACGCATCCTGTCTGTTATTACATTCCAGCTAACGCTATACGTTTTAGTTCACCTAACACTATCGTGGACGCATCCTGTCTGTTATTACATTCCAGCTAACGCTATACGTTTTAGTTCACCTAACACTATCGTGGACGCATCCTGTCTGTTATTACATTCCAGCTAACGCTATACGTTTTAGTTCACCTAACACTATCGTGGACGCATCCTGTCTGTTATTACATTCCAGCTAACGCTATACGTTTTAGTTCACCTAACACTATCGTGGACGCATCCTGTCTGTTATTACATTCCAGCTAACGCTATACGTTTTAGTTCACCTAACACTATCGTGGACGCATCCTGTCTGTTATTACATTCCAGCTAACGCTATACGTTTTAGTTCACCTGAAGGTTAGTAAAGGAGCCTAAGAGTGTCAATATTCTTTGGAATCCTGCTGATCCAAACTATGTCTTTAATACCAAGGTGCAATATGTTAATAAGTGGCGCAGATATGCTGGAAATTGTCTTATGCCTGTCAAATTACCTGGCTGGGATTATTCTTGTGCTTCCCATATAGGATTTTACCAGGGTTAACAGGAACCAAAGGGGAAAACATGATTAATCTTTATGTCGTAAATGAGCAATTTATAAAGAGAACGTGCATTTTGAATTTAAGGCCATCGATTATACTCGGCTTAGTCTTACGTCATATTACACCAGATCACGCTATAACGAGAGCAGGATATTGTTTTGCCTGGTGTGTGTGTGTGTGTGTGTGTATGTGTGTGTAAGTAATGAGAATTCGTAAAACAAAGTATATCGAAATCATAAGACAGACACGATTAAAAATACGATGATGACAAAAAGCAGAATATTATACTTTAAGGAAGAATGGTAATCAGGAGGCGCGGAGGACAGAGACTGATCGATTCGCTGCCCGACACTGAGTGGCTGGGGTTCAGTCACCTCACCATCGTTTTTTTTTTTTTTTTTCTGGTATAGGCCTATATCTGTTTCTCTTTGTCTGTCTGCCTCCGTACGTATCTACCTAATTATTTATCTATACCTGTCTGCTGTGCCTTTCAGTTATAGGCTACTTTTATCCTTCCATCAGATGACATATTTTTCAGTGTCATTCTTTCTGCCTCCAGACGATTATATTAAACTTGGTGCAGACCTCTTGTAGTAAATGGTTTAATGAAGGCTTTATCTAACCCCTCTGGCTGGGAAAGTTGCTCCTAAGCTGAACAAAATCGTCTTAGGGTGACAAGAATAAAATGAACAAAGAGAAGCACTGGAACCCTGCAACACCCGCGACCACCAACTGGTCTTTGGCCCGAATATTTGACACGGCCCTGTGACCTCCACCTGCCACAGATTACAAATACAGTTATAGGATTTCATTCTTGTCTAATCCTTAACCCTTCTTCCAATTTTTATTCAAATTACATCTATATTGTTTGTGTTGACCTTGCCTTACAACCTTGGCCTTTGACTTTTCCCTCTGACCATGAACTTTGACCTTTTCCTGGGACCTTGACCTTTGACTGTTTGTGCTCAAAGTCGAATCTTTTTATTCATGCCTCAGCCTCAACCATTCCACAAAGTTTGTTCTGAATCGGACATAATATTGAAGTTGGCCTTGCCCTGTCATCTTGACCTTTTACAACACTATTGTCCCTAAAAACAACAGGTGTACTCCTTCGATTACCTTCAGTCATTAACTAGGTTTGATTAAAGTAAGAACAATCTCTATGTGATATTTTGTTGACAATCAAACACATGTCTAACATTGACACTGCCCTGTGTCTTTAACCTCAGGCGGATTTTTGTCAAAATAAAAATATTTCATTCTCACCCAATATTTAACCCATCCATATTTGGTCAAAATTGGAAAAAGACTGTCCTAGTTGATTTTGCTGGGTCAGTGTTTAACCTAGTTCTGTGATGTTGATCTTTGATTTGTTGTTCTCAAAAACTAGATCTCCTCATTCGCTGACCAACAATTCATCCACCTGTTTGGTTAAAATCGAATTTAGATATTTTGATAAAACACACACACACACACACACACACAGGTGTTAATTTTACTTAAGATCGACTTCTCTTTCCTTTAATTTTAAATTCTTTTTTCTTTGTCTTGCTTTTCATCTGTCAGTCTCAAATTCTGTCTTTCGCTCCCCAACTTTCTTCTTTTGTTTTGCCCTGTCTTTCTCTTCCTTCTAAGCATCTCCTTTGTTCCTTTTCTTTATTACGCTTTTTCTACTTCCTTTCTTTCTTCACTGTATCAGCAATAAAACTACAGGGAAGTGGCAGCCAGGGTGATGTAAGGCGGAGCGACCTGAGATTCTAACAAAGGGGCACTGAGTTCGACGCAGTTTAGATAAAGTCGTTTTTTTTTTTGTTCATTTTTTCTTTCTCAGTTTTCTGGTTACATTCCTTATTTTTCTCTTTAACCCTTCTGTCGTTTTTTTTTTCTAATTTATGACCTTTATCTTTTTCTTTTTTTTATTTGTTTATTATATATTTGTTAATTGTAACCAACATCAGCGTCATTATCATAATCATCATCATCATATCCATGAGCATCATAGTAACCTGCATATCACAACTACCATCAACACCACCAACATCATCATCATAGTAACGTACTGCATATTACCACCGCCATCAACATCAACATCATAGTAACTTACTGCAAATCATCATCATCGTCATCATCCATACAATTAACATTTTGCTCATCAGAGCCTACATCGTTGTAATCATTGTCATATTCACCATCATAGTAAACTACTACATATCACCACATCACTACCATCACTACCACCATCACCACTACCACCACCATCACCACTATCACCACTATCATTATCATCATCATCATCATCATCATCATCATTATCCATACATTTAACATTATGCTCGTCAGTTGTAACCTATTTTACATCACCATCATCACATCCATCATAATCATCATCACCATCACCATCAGCATCACTGTTACCAGCATTAGGTACGTTAGATCACAGCCACCACTATATTACAGCATCACAAGCTACAAGAGAGGTAGGAGGCGAGATGAAGTAAGGTGCATCGGCCTGGGACTCTACTACACCTGGACTGAGTTCAAACCTTCACCCTACTGCAACATTGTCTCCTTTTCTTCATTTCCCTCTTCCTTTTCATTGTTTACTTTTCCTGTTTCTTGGTTTCCCCTTCTCTCCCTTCCATATTTACTCCTGCCCTGTTCTTTCCTTGTCATTCTACCATTCATACTGTTTTTTCTTTCTCTCTTATCTATATTTCCTCATTGCAGGTCTTCCATTTCTTATTTCTTGCTGCTCTACGTTTTTTTCTTCTCACTTGCCTCCCATACATTCTCCTTTTCTTCATCTCTCGTTATCTTTCGTCCTTGCTGTCTCCACTAACACCATAAGCAACAAAAGAGGTTAGATGATGAAGGGTGGGGAGGCATTAATACCTTTACTTCCGTTTGTATTTCATTTCTTTCCATTCACTTCATGATTGGTTCATTCTGATCCTTCTTATCTTCCTCTTTCAATCTCAGTTTCCTTCATCCATTTATTTTCCTACTCTTCTTTGACACTTCCTCTCCTCTACCTCTTTTGTGTTTTACTTTTTTTCATTTTTATTTCCTTCTTCCCTCTGTTTTCGCAGCAAAAATTCATTAGCAGATGTAGGAGCCAACGTGACTTAAGGAGCAGAGGCCTGAGACACAAATATAGGTGTCTGGAGTTCCACCTTACACATCACCATGCTCCTTCATTGGTCCATCTTCTCATTTCCTTTTTTTTTTCCTTCTTTCTTTTTCTCTGTATATTACTTTTGATTCATGTTCTACTTTAGTTCTCTCTCTTTTTCTTTACTATTTTATTTTTTTGAGTCTTGTTTTAATCCCTTTATTTCATTTTTTCGTCGTATGCATTCTTTTATCTTAAGCATAATAATTCTTTTACTTTCCTTTTTTCAGTTGTTTATTGTTACCTTTTTCCATTATGTTGCACAATGACAAAAGAGATGGTAGGTGGTTCGACCATCACCCATTCACTTGACGTAGTGCTACATACATTTCACATCCCTTTTCTCATTCTAGTTTTCTCTGCCCGTCTCTCTTCCTATTTCTCCCTTTCCCTCCTGTCACTTTTTACTGCACATCTTTCATCTTCAAGTAACTCTACGCTCAAGTAACTCTACGCTGAGTGACAAGTCCAGTGGTTTCATGTAGCCCATGAAGTCATTTGCTACGTTGGGTGACAACCATATAACCAGATAACGGGGTGATTTGAAGTATTTTATGGTGCCCGTGCTAACTGGGTGGAGAAGCGCAAACTTGGAGTCCACCCAGGAACTTAACCTTCACATTTCTCCATGTGCCTCGCTGTGGTGAAGCGCTGTCCACCTCAAAGAAACTTCGGTACATTGCACGGGATACCTCTGCAGGGCCGGTCGCTTGCCTGCGATTGATGGGTCTGCTCGGCTCTCAGACTGGGATTAACAACAAAACTTTAGAAGAGGGGTAGGAGGACACAGGAAAGTCGGGTAACCTGCTGGACATCAGTATTGTTACCACCACCACCACCACCACGGCGAAAACCACACTCATTATCATCATGATTATCATCATTATTATAATCATTATCATCATTATTATATACGTACTCCCTACGTGTCAACATGTGGGTTGGTGGAGGGTTAGTGCCCCTCCCCGTAAAACAAATAACTCAGAGTCAAATGGCCACCCCTTATGGGATTATGGCGTCTGGCAATAGATTAATTATCATTGACCATAACGCCATCATTATCATCGAAACTAACCTAGATAGCCATCAGCATCATTACCATCATTGCAACTAAGATAACTAACCAGCAGAATCACCAATACCATAATTAACATCATCATCATCATCACCTCCACCAGCATTAGGTACATCAGGTCACAGCCACCACTATATTACATCACAGGCTACAATGGGGTCGGAGGTGAAATGAAGTAAGGTGCAGCGGCCTGGTTGGCTACTTTGCTAAACTTGGGCATAAACTACTGACATTACTCACCTCCAGTACGATGACGTAATTTTTATTTAACATCATAGGATTTAATTCAGGTAAGATCCCCTTAGCAGAGCAGGTGTTAATGTTGACGATACCCAACACCTCCAGTTACAAGAGTCTGCCCTGACCTGCATAAGATCATCTGCAGATTAGGTAAATTTCTGTTGATTAAAAACAAGGAGATGAGACTAGGCAGAGTCGAACGACCTGGTTCACTACATCGGAGGCACAGAGTTCAAGACAACAAAGGCATCTCTTGTTTTCATAATTATAATCTACCTCCTCGCCACCGCTACCACCAGTAAAACGCCTTTGTCGGCGAGGTACGAGTGAGGCCATTTTAATCCGAAGCATTGAAATGTGGCCTTACATCCCGAGGATGCCTAGAGTTTATTGATGGCTATCTACCTACCAAGTTTCATGCCTCTCCTACAAACTGTCTGGCCTGTGGCCCTCTTCTGAAGATTTTCGACATGCTGCACCAGGTGCATGCCACGTGCACCGCCTGGGTGTGATGAAACCTGTCACAAACAAATCTTAAAGAATTGGGCTGTCATATGGTGCAAACCACGTAGTGATCAACCCTGTGGTTGCTGAAATAAAAGCTTCTCAAAAGCATTACGGTCGGGCCGGGTTGGGCCGCTAATATGTGAGAGAATGCCGCCACCACTATCATCATTATCAAAGCAAACTGACATCATTATTCAAGATCAATAATACTTTACCATTAGGTTATAGGTATGAAGATCTAAGCTTTTCCAAAATCATCGTCATTATCGTTATCCTCGTCATCATCATCATCATCATCAACGTTAACCCACATCACTATTGAACGTTACTTACATCATCGCAATTATTGGTTGTGTAGAACTACTTTTATAATATGAACATCGCCATTGTCATCATCATTATTATCATCACTTTCCGAATTATAATGATCATCAAAAGTAAGCAACAACCAGTATCACCACCACCACCATAATCGTCATCAATACCACCATCATCATATTCTTTCCAGGTCCCACTTCTCCTGCATTATAGTACATCATCACCAGGCACAGGAGAGGTGGGAGGGGATATGAAGTAAGGTGCAGCGGCCTGGCACTGCACTACACCCGGCCTGAGTTACAACCTGCATTCATTTGATATCTTTTTATTATAATTAACCATTTTTTCCCTTATGTTTCTTTCTATAATTTCCATTTATATACCTATTGTTTTTTAATCTTATTTCTTTCGTTCTTTCTCCCTTCCTTTCCATTTTTTCTCCCCTGTTGTCTTTTTATCCTTTATTTTATTTTTCTCGTCTACATAGCCGTTTCTTTCATTTGCTTTCTTCATTAACAACTTTTATTTCATTATTTTCCAATTATTTCCTTCTTTTTTATATTTTTGTTTCCCATCTGTTTTCTCTCCCCATTATATCACAAGCTACACGAAAAGTAGGATGTGGGACCAGGTAAGGTTATCATCATTACTAATATACATGACCATCAGTACCACTAGCATATCAGTTATCATCATCATCATCAGCAGCAGCATCATACATACAGGTACTTTTATCATTATCATCAACACCAACCTCCATCATCATCATCATCATCACAGTCATTACAACCATCACCACCATCATTATTTACAGCATCATTATTATCAACATGATTGTGCATTGTACTTATTGCTTTATCATAAAAAATATCAATCATCATCATCATCACAGTCATTACAACCATCACCACCATCATTATTTACAGCATCATTATTATCAACATGATTGTGCATTGTACTTATTGCTTTATCATAAAAAATATCAATCATCATCATCATCATTATAATCATCATCATCATCAACATCATCACCATTATCTACATTAGATCTAGGTCACCATTACAGTTCGTCCACCTTAACTTGGCAAAGGTTTCGTCATTTTGTAATGAATTTCCCCCAGGTGAATGGTAGATTAAGACTACTGAGGCTCTATATCCTTTCAGTAGCACTCCATCATGACCAGGACCAATAATCTAGATTTCTTTATCGCAGATGGAGAGATGATAATTTTATACAATGTTAAAGTGTTCAGAATATAGTAAGATATCCAGTGTTAATTTCGAGTTCCAGCTCTGCACTCAAGATTGATAGATGGCAATTTTGTGCTATGTTTAAGTAGACAGAGTATTGCACCATATTCAAGTCTTCATCTCTTGTAATAGCTCAGCAGTCAAGATGGAGAGATGGCAATTATATGCCAAGCTATAATGGTCAGAGTATTAAAGCATTATAAACACCCAGGGAGGCAGGAGGCGATATGGAGATAGGTAGAGCGGCCTGGCACTACTATACCTGTCTACACTTCCACATCATACCTGTACTCATCCTGTTTCACTTGTTTATTTTCTTTCGCCGAATTATTTCTTCCTTTGCTTTTGAATTAGCTCATTTACTTTATTTCTCCTTTTCATAGTTTTTTATTTATTTCGTTCCCTTTTACCTGATGCATGTCTTTCCTGCTCGTTTCTTTTCTTTCACCATTCTTTTTCACTTTTTGCTTTTATTCTTTTCTGTCCTCTTTACTTATCTTTCTGTCTTTCTCGTCGATATTACAGCATCACAAGGTACAAGAGGTAGGAGGCGAGATGAAGCAAGGTGGAGCGGCCTGGGACACTGCTACAGGTGTACTCAGATAACACCTGTACCATTTATACCTCCTCTTATTTTTTACCACATTACTTTCTATCCTTGTCCTACATTTTTTCTTTTCTTCCTCTTTCCCCTTTTTGTTCACTGATTCACTTCCTTTTTCTTCTTATATATCACTTTCTGCTCACTTCATTTCTTCATTCCTTCCTACTGTCTTTGTTCACAATATTACAACAATAAACCAATAAGAGAAGTAGGAGCCAAGGTGAAGTAGGGTGGAGCCACCTGGGACTCAAATGAAGGTGTCTGGAGTTCAACCCACTTTCCGCCACTGACTCCTTTTGTTTTATCTTATTTTTCTTTCATGTTCTTTTTCCTTCCTTCCTTCCTTTTCCGTTTAATGTCCCATGTTTCTTATTTGTACTTTTTCTGTCCTTTTCATTTCTTTTTTTTCTTAGTATTGTCTTTCATTGTTTTCTTTCCACTTTCCATCATTTGTTATCCACTCTGCTTTATGACCTTCTCTTTATGTTTCCCATTCTTACTTATGTTTTGTTAATCCTCTTGTTTTTCCTTCCAGTCGAGTTATTTCATTTTTCTTTCTTTTTCAGCTTAATTATTATTCCCTGTTGCATGCTTGCTTGCGGCTGATGAGTCTGCTCGGTCAGACAGACGATGGTTTAACAACAAGAACAACAACAGCGACAACAATCTTCTTATTGTCTCTCTGTAGTACACAGGTACTGCAGTATCACCCACTTTAAGAGAGGTAGGAGATGAGAAGAAGTGATGTAATCATCGGCACTAATGTTTTGTACATCATTATTACCATTACCATCACCAACACCACATTAACCACGATTTCCACCTTTATCATCATCACAGTTATTATCCATAAAGTTGTAATTAGCACAATCAAAATTAACGAAAATCACCTCCACCATCATCATTACCGCACTTGCAACACCACCAACATTAGGCACATTACATCAAAGCCACCACTACATTACAACATCACAAGCTACAAGAGAGGTAGGAGGCCAGATGAATTAAGATGCAGCGGCCTGGGGCTCCACTGCACCTGTGCCCAGTTCAACCTTAACGAGTCTCCGTTTTTTCCATTTCTTACGATCTCATTGTTTACTTCATATATTTCTTATTTGGCTTCTGTCCCCTATTATTTCGTGTTTTTCCTATTCTCGTTTTTTTTTACCTTATTTCTTTCTGTTCATTCTCATTCTCATTCTTCATCTTTTTTCCTCTTTCCTGTCTTTTTTTTTATCTTATGCCTTTTTTCGTATTATTTCCTTTCCCTCTCCTCTCACATATTATGTTTACTGGTTTTATCCATTCCCTGTTCACTATATTTCAAAATAACAAGATAAAAGAGATATAGGAAGCGAAATTAAGTAAGGTGGAGCTGCCTTGGTCTAAACTGCGTTCTCATTTATACTTCAGTTTTCTTCTTACCTCTCCTTCGTTCTGTCCTTCTCCTTCATTTTTAATTTCCTTTCATTTTGCCTCATTTACTTCGCTCTTTCTACATTTCCTTCTTTATTTCCCCATTCATCCTTAGACTTTGTTCTCAATTAGTTTTTTTTTTTTTCCCTTTCTCTCTCTGAATCTCCTTTCATTCCATCTACCTTTTTCTTTCTCATTTCCCTTTCTCTTTCCTTCCTTTACTTCTGCTGTACTTCCATTTTTTCACTATATTACAGCAATGAAACAACAATGGAAGAAGGAGTCAAGGTGAAGTAAGATGGAGCGACCACTGACTGGTGTCTGGAGTTCCATTGTAGAGGTCGCTGGTGACTTCTTTACGTATTATTTTTTTTATATTTCTCTTTCACTTTCTTTCTTCTTTTAATAGTTATATTTCTTATATTTCTTATTAGTGTTTGCTTCACTCTTTCTCCTCTCTTCTTCCTTTTTTCTTTCTTCTTGATTTGAATAATTTCTCCTTTCTCTTTTTCTTTCTTTTCCAATTCTTTTTTACCTTCCTTTTCCTTTTCTCGTTCCTTCGAAGTTTCTTAATTAATTCACTCATTGTTTTGGCCTCCTTGCATTTTATTCATATTAGTTTTATTTCTTCCTTTGAATTTTTTGCAACTTCTTAATCTCTTTCTTCTTCCCTTCATTCTCATTTTATCACAGCAACACAAACTACATGAGAGGTAGAAGGCAAGATGAATTATGTTAATTATCATCCATCATCCACTCACTTGATGTAGTGCTGCCTACTTCTTCCTTCACAATTATGATTGTTTCTTTGTCTACTCTACTCTCTTCCTGATTCTCCCATCTTTCCCGTCACTTTATATTACTCTACTTCCCTTTTCAGTTGCATCGAGTGTCAAACCTAATGGTTTCCTGTAAACCAGGCAACCATATAGGCGCTGGGTGGTAGTCATATTACCAACCGGTAGATGTTCCTAATTTGTCAGCAAGTGGGTTGGCCGAGGGTTAGTACCCCTTCCCGTAAAACAACTAACTCAAAAAACTGCCACCCTTACGGGATCGTGATGTCTGACTAAACGAACAGATAGATACATAGATAGACCATAGACATCACTACCCTCTATACAGTGCAGCAACTTCAACACCAATATCATCATCATCCCAAACAATTGCTATAAAGTTAACATTATCCTCATTAAATCTATTCTAAATCATCATCATCATCATCATCATCAGCAGCAGCAGCAGCAGCAGCAGCAGCAGCATAATGTCTATCACCAATAACTACGAGTACAATAGATCACAGCCACCACTGTCTTACAGCACCACAAGCTACAAGGGAGGTAGTACGTGACACAATGTATGGTGGAGGTGCCTGGGACTCCATTACTGGTGTATAGTCCAAGACAAAAGTCAGGTCGTTGTTTTGTCCGAAGATTGAGTGAAACACTTTAGAAAATATGAGAGCTCAACACAGTGACATATTCGTGGTTGGCAAGCCGGACTTCCACAAGCTTCACATCTGCTGGTGATGGACACTGCGAAGCCTTAACATCGACTCATGAAAATTGCTGCGTTCGAGGGATGAAATGTGAACCATATTCGGTCAGGCTATGATCGACTGGGAGCTACATCTCGCTGTATATCCTACCACAAAAAGACAAGCAGACCTACTATATACCTTGGTAAGGAGAGGGCAAGGGGGATGGGAGGTGACCTGATCTACCTTTATTCAAGGGAAGAGAATCCTGAACAGCTGGTTCAAACATCATGTATATGTAGAACCATAAAAAGGTGGATTAAGTGATTTAGGGAAGAAGCCACAACGGGGAACGATCATCCCTCAGGTCGTCCTCGTGTTACCAAACCAATACAGAACTAAGAAATAATAACAATGATAGAAGGCAGCACCTGCAATCAGCGCTTACGGCTGAAGAGACGAATTGAGGCTAAAATGTGCGCAGACTTCGGTCTTTTTGGTTATATGTTCGAACTCCAGCCAATGGGATTCATTTCGTCACTCATGACAAGACATTCGATTATCAGTATATACTAAAGATATCCGCATATGTAGAATTGTTTGGACAGTATTGTTTGATAACACTGACAAATGTTGACAATCACAGCTCATAAATACCAGCTTAAGATAAGTAGACTTTGATGGAGATAGAAGGACAACTAATTTCGAGACAGACCTTTGGCTAATGGAATTATTGCAGGGTTGCTGATATGACAGAAAAAAAAAAAAAGATAAAGAGGAAATGGTCTTTATGTACCAAGTAAAAATACCAGCTGTAAAAGCACAATACATAGATTTGTTTCGCTTAGTTTCCAAAAATTATGCTGGCACCCACAGATCTGTCACCTGTGGCAAATGGCAACACATGTCAGAGCTGCCAACCGTCCGTATGACACAAAACAGAGCGCACCAAAACCGGATCCTTTAAGCAAATGTTTCCACCAAATTTCAGGACACGGCTTTTGTCTTTGTACATAAATACCCTCCTCAGATCTGACATCGTCTGGAATACCTTTTTTTCTTCTTATTGCTTTCTTTTTGTGTGTATTTTTAACTTATTTTCTAATCTTCTCTCCTTTCCCTTTGCTCTCTTTTACTTTATTTTCTTTGTACTTCTTAGTAGGCTACCCCCGCCAAAGGGGTTGGAGGGTATGCGTTCACCCCTGTTTGTCTG
Organism: Coenobita brevimanus; assembly: GCF_032717465.1. Taxonomy (NCBI): domain Eukaryota; kingdom Metazoa; phylum Arthropoda; class Malacostraca; order Decapoda; family Coenobitidae; genus Coenobita; species Coenobita brevimanus. Next base: position 4,592,205 of record NC_137062.1, on the reverse strand, counting down.
TTTATTTGTTTCTTTGTCAGCATGATATCTTAAAGAGCCATCAACAGTTTTCAATGGAATTCTGTGGATATTTGGGTTAAGGGCCAAAGAAGCGATGAGTAAATTTTGGTGGTGATCTGAGTTGTCTGGTATAGACGTCGGAGGAGATATGAGCTCTCTGAGTCCGGCAGTCGTCTTTCTATCATATTTTCCTTCTTTCATTTTCTTTTTTTATTTTTCTTTCTCCGATCTCTGTGTCTCATTCTATTTGTACTTTTTTGCTTTCTTTTCCTTTTCTTTATTCTCATTTCTTTTCTTGTTTGTCCCTCTTTTCTCCGTTGTTTTACCTCGTCGGAAGCTACAAGAGAGGTTGGACCTTTGATTATTTGAACCATCCTTTGACCCTGCTACAAGTGTTCCAAATTCGAACCTTTGCCCCCCCCCCTCTCTCTCTCTCTCTCTCACACACACAAACACACAATGAGTCTGATTTTCTCTTCCTTTTTTACCTTCGCTTTTCTCTTTTTCTTTTCTAACCTTATAATTTCTTTTAGTTTATTTGCTATGATCTGTTTTTCCTTCTCATTTTATGTCATGTCGGTAAAAACAGAACGACATAACAAAAGAATTCAGAGGAAGGATGTGATTGGAGTGTATTGGTGTTGTGATGATGAGGGGTAGATTGAAATGGTTTGGACATGTGGAGAAGATGAGGGATGACAGTTGGGTGTTGAAAAGTGAGAAGTGTGAACGTCAGTTGGGTTGCGAAGGTCAGACCGAAAAAGTCCCGGGACGAGATCATAGAGTGTGACCTCAGGAATAAAGGACTGAATAGGGAGGCTGCCAGAGATCGCGAGCATGGAGTGCCATCATTAGGAGACCAAGGCCAACGCATGCAAGCATGTTGGAGCCTTTATAAACGAAAAGAAACGAATCGAAATGAAATGATTTTATGTGATCCCTTTTTCCCCTACTCATTTTACTCTCATGAACCATCTCAATTTCTTTTATTGCCTCTCGCATTTCTGTTTTCTATTCTTTCCACCATTTCTTGCCATCCTTTTTCTTTTTCTTTCTTTCCTCCTTCCTTCTTTCTTTCATTCTTTCGATCGTTCGGTCGTTCATTCTTTCTCTCTTGATACCCCACCAATGGAGGAAAATGACAGATATAAATGATCTACGAGGTGTTATCAGCAACGACTTCACAAACTCTAAACACTGTATAGGAAAGAACAATAAATTAAGCAAAATGCATGGCTTTATTTCCGGGATATTCGATTTCAAAACATTGGAATTAGTTGCTATGCTTTATTCATCACTACCTAGACACACTTTGTATATATTAGTGGTTCCCGAGCCTTACTAAGACGAAGACAAACTCGAGAGAGTGCAGCGAAGAGTCACTAAATTGGTCCTACCACTACGAAATTTTCCCCACCATAAGTGACTGATTGCATTCATTGGAAAAAACGTCAGTTTATTGGCAAGTTTACTCAAGTATTTAAAATCCTTAACAGTTTCACAGACACCAGTTTAGAAATTTTGTTCATCAATAATAATTGGGGTTAACATTAAAGGTAAGAGATGCAGTATGAATATAGCTGAAAATTACTTTACTATAGAAATAGTGGAACAATGGAATAAACTCCAACAATAGTGACCAGTGGCAGAACTATTCATATATTACAAACTTAACCAAATAAATATTTAGTGTATACGCAACAGCAAGCTGAGTGTGTTTATTTCCAGGCTGACGTGTATCCTGACGACAGTGAGACGAGTACAGTCAGCCCTCATCTTTCGAGGTATGTTAATGCACTTTGCTGACTGTTTTTGTTTGTTTGTTTGTTTTCGTTAGTTTATCATTATGAAATACATTTTTTTAAATATATTTCTTCGCTAAATAATCAGAATACTCTTTATATATATATATATATATATATATATATATATATATATATATATATATATATATATATATATATATATATATATATATATGTCTGGTAATGTTTTGAGGCATTACAAAATATCTGTAGCCTAGACTTCGATGTAGTGCTGCTCTCGGGTGTCTGCCCTTTCCTCTCCTCCATCCTTCTTTCCTTCCATCCTCTTCTGTTATTCTTTCCTTCATTCTTTCCTCATCCTTCTGCCTACGGGTGACTTTATATTCTCTCTTCTGTCTTTCTTTCCTTCATTCTTTCCTCTTCCTCCTGCCTGTGGGTGACTCTACACTGAGTGACAAGCCAAATGGTTTCCTACACACCAGGAAACGATTTACTACGCAGGGTGGTAACCATACAACCAAATTTTGACGCCTGGTGGTTTAGTGGGTAATTACGGCGCTTCAATCGGACTGAGTCGGTGAAGGTTAATATCCAAGGGATGGTTGGGGTTTATTGCTCACGTAATGCCACTCAGGGATGAGTGAGGCTTGTCACTCATCTTAAATGTCAGGACCAACTTGCCTAGCCTCGGGCTCCTACGCTCCTCAAGGGGCAACGCAGGATTGGATGATGAATGAATGAATGAATGAATTACGTAGTTATCATTGTGAGAGGCCTTTTTAAGGGTTTCATTACTTCGTGTAAGTTCGTCGCTCTTGGGTGTTCATGTAACCTAACTCCTGCAAGAGATGAGGCCTTACTGTACTCAATTAATAGAACATGCTGCCATTGTGTAGGTTCATTTCACAGATCGTTTCATTGTTCTCCTCCTTATCCTCTGTCTTTCTATTTCAGGCCCCACCTTTCGATTCTTTCCATTCTTTTTTTATCTTAAATATTTGTATTTTTTCTTTTCATTTGTATTGTCTCTTATCTTTCTTTTTTCTCTTCCCTTCTTCCGGTCTCCTTTCTATCTTCAATTTACCACAGCGATAAAGCTACAAGAGAAATGGGAGCCAAGGTGATGTAAGGCGGAGCGGGCTGAGATTCCAACAAAGGTGTCTCGAGTTCCACCCAGTACAGGTATAGGCTTCTTTTTGTTTTTACTCATTTCCTTTTTAGTTCCTTCTCTGTCTGTATATTTACTGTTATACTAATGTGTTTTATGTTTTCTTTCTTTCTTTCTTTTTTTTTCTTTTTGTTTTTTTTCCGTTCGTCCTTATTTCATTTTCTTTCTTTTCATATTCCTTTGGGTTCTCAGTTTTTATTACTTTTTCTTTCCATCTCTCATTCAATATCATTTTCATTTGCTTCTCCCAGTTTCCTCTATCCCTGGATGTCTCGTTTCCTATCATTTTTCTCTCTTATTTCCATTCCTCTCCACTTTTCCTTCTTCCACTTCCTCACTGTTGGCATTTTGTATTACATTACAGTAAAACAAGATGCAAGAGGTGTGAGAGGTAAGATGAAGGAAAGTAATTTTCATCAATATTGCCTCATTTTACAACACCGTCATCATCATCACCATCACTATCGTCGTCTTTATCATTATCGTTATTATAATTAACCATATAAATATCGTCATCCAAAAAACATTTACATTACCATGACGTGCTGTTATAGAAAGGAGAGAAAAGGGAGAGAAAGGAAGAAGAATGGAAAAATGAGAAATGCAGAAAGAAAACAAAAGAGAGAAGTAAAGCGATAAAGAAGGCAGAAGGAGGAGAAAGATACACAGAAATGGAAACGGCAAATGTAATGAGGAAAGAAGGGTGTATCGTCCCGACTTCTACGATACAGCCAATGTATCTCTTACCAAGTGGCTTAGTCTGTCTAGTAGAGATTGTATGTAGGGTGAGAAGTGTTTGTAAGTGTAATTGTAGCGTTGTAGTGGCTTTGGATGTAGTCTTTGACCCAAGTGCAATGGGCCCGAACAAGCCGACTGGATGCAAGCATACTTTATAGTATGCGACACTGGTTCAAGCACAGCACCCCTTATGTCCGCCAAGCAGTACGTGGCAAGAAGAACGCTCCCAAAGTTTATTACCCTGACGGGGCGTGAACCCTCGTTCTTCAGTGTATGCAAACGCACATTTTACCACTGTACCACAGAGGCTCCGTGTATATATATATATATATATATATATATATATATATATATATATATATATATATATATATATATATATATATATATATATATATACACACCAGTAATGCTGTACTGTATCACAGTCTTTAATCTTTGTACAATATAATGAAAACAGGCAAAGTACAGAACTGACTAGATTATGACTGAAAAGTGGTAAAGCACCTTAGATGCAGGATAAGATCAAAAGAATAACAAATGCTACAGTGTAAAAATGATAACTAAGCCAATAATTATGTGCAGAAACCATTATTTCATAGCTATAACAGCACTACGGAAGGAATAAGAAAAAGCTCATGGCTGAACAACAGGAGAAGGCAGGACATTTCAGCTAGCTGCTAGCACTAAACCAGCCAAGTTGGCAACACTTAACAGCTGACGAAAACAACGAAGGGTATCTCTCTTCTGTCTCGTCATTGGAGCGTAATGGTATATTAAATCTTTCGAAAAAAAAAAAAAGTGATGGAAACTGAAATTCCGGACTTTTGGAGAATTTTTTAAATTCCTCCCTGACGATAATTTTGACACCTAAAATCCTGACGTATGGCAACCCTACAATATATTCATCATGGTCTGCTGGTTGTGGCTGGGTCACAGGTGTGGAAAGAAATTGCTGAAAAAAATGGAGGAGTGTTACTGTATCCTCTCACGTGTTTGTACTGCTGTGAATGTCACCATTCAACCAACTTTGTACAGAAGTAAAGCAATCTCCATTCTAAGAATAAGTCTATAATAACTATGTATTTACATCTTGCTGTGTAAATTTGGGAACATAGGATGTACTGCTACATGAGTAAAGTGCATATAATTTAGATATGCTGCTATATAGTTCCTGATTGGTGAGCTGGCAGGAAACGTATCATGGTAGTCTAAGAAGTATGTGATAGTACCTTCACTTTGCTCGTATAAATTCAAATCCAGATATCTTCAATATTTTTTTTTTCATGCAAATAATAACAAAAGGAAGAAAAATCATAATTCATGCTAAGCCTATACTGCAGTATGTTGCTCGTAAATGTCTGTTTTTTATGACTTCTACCGTCATTTTTACCACTTCTACCACATATATACATACTTCCTACGTAAAAATAATAGTTTTGAATGGGTTAGGGAAATGTCTGGTTTAATGAACAGAAGAAACATTCAAAATTCTCCCTCAGTCAACATTCATGCAGCGCATTCTCGCCCAATCTAGCGACTGTCGCGGCATTCAAACTCCTGAACTGGGTGTCGCCGAGAATGACGGTCGAGATTTTTTGTAATAAGGATGCTTGATGCTCAGGAACGTCTGACGACTGAACGTCGCCGTTGGACCGCCTGAACTCTGAGGTTTTATAGTACTGTCCATAGTGTTATGGGATTTGTCCTTACAGAATTCATGTGAAACGAGTATAAAAGTATTGGATGTATGTGGGAACTTTAGAGCCCTAAAATGAAGTTTCGCTAAGGTTGCTGAGGATTATAGGAGTGAAGCATCGCTTTTTTTAAAATAGTTTGTGAGAGACAGACGAACATGGCCTTTCCATGACGTGCTTCGTAATATAAAAGGGCCTATACCTTAAAGGATTAATTGCTGCTGTTTGAGAGGTCTTTCTTGAATGTGAAACAAAATCGTTTGATAATAATGAATATAATGCATAATATCACAGTAAAAGGATTTAAAATGTGTTGTCACGTTGAGCGAAGGTCAGACGACGTGGAAAGAGGGTGACACTTCTCCCCTGGAATCTTTAATCAGCCACTCAATCTATCTCATTTAAGGCCCTGGACCCCAGCCAGACCCTATCGCTCACCATACTTTTTCTTACACCTTTTCCAGTGAGTTTTATCTCTTCCATTCTTATCAGGTGATGATGGGACGGGAAGTGATGTGAGAGAAGATGTGGTGCAGTGTGAAGGAGGTGGGATGTGACGACCAGCATAGTCAGGAGGTGATCGGCAGGAGGTGGGTGGAGGAGTTTATTCTTATGGCTTAGGAGATTCCCGGGAATATTTCTCTGTGCTCTGTTCTCCTGACTTTAGTACGTTCCCTTGCACTTGGCTCTCTGCAGTTTTATGCGTTTACACAGTTATTTGCAATTAACTCAAAAGTTCAAGTGACACTGCAAAGTTAGCATTGTTTTTTTTTTATGTATGAAGTTACAAGAAGTGTTAGACAAACAGTATATGTACAGTATGACGACTCATTCTGTACCTTATTCCAGTTACCACACAGAAAGTCTCACAGTAAACCGGTCTCTACTAATCCCACTCACTGCCAGGTTTCACCCGCCAAGACTGAATAAAACTATTTTTTAAAGCGTCATCATGATGATAATGTTTATAATAAATATATGTGTTCATTATATGTTCCGTCTAACATGATTTCCAATGCTTGCAGGTTTGATGGATGATAATGTGACTTATCTGACACGGCAAGCTGTGTGATATTTATACTCTCTTTTGGTCTAACTATAGAACACGAATTCATTCATTTGTCAGCCGGATGTGCAAACAACTGCACCAGCGTCTGTTCCAGTGAACATTGCTTAATATTTTGGCCAGAGTCAGTCACCTGGCCAGGCCTCGGTAAACTTACCCGGCACAATTCTGACGCCAGATGCACAAACAAAACTTCGAATAATTTCTTCTTGTACCTATGATTGGCCTTGGCAGGAAGGACAACAAAGGGGGGTAGAGAGTCTTTCCGTGTCAACTGTTTCCTCAACTATGAGAGACAGTATTGGTTGCGAGAGGAAAATTATGGTAAGTTTTCTGTTTTCCGTTGAACGAGCAAGGGGGAGTGCAGAATTTTGCAGAGTAGCCTATCTAGTTCCTCCTCCTGCAAAAATAAATGGAAATTATTTGCCAGGTATCGATCTAAACTATGTTTGAGAATCCCGCCCCGGACAGTAATTTCCTTACATGTCTAGGATTCTGTGCTATCTATCTATCTACCTATCTATCTATCTATCTATCTATCTATCTATCTATATTTATATATATATATATATATATATCTTTATATATATATATATAAATATATATATACATATATATATATATATATATATATTTGTATTTATATATATATATAAATATATATATATATATATATATATATATATATATATATATATAATATCACTAAGGAACAGGAGTGACGAAACATCAGCTGGAATACGACACTGTCTCCCCCTCCAAATACTTCATTAGTTTCCCATTAGGTCGGTTTCGTAGGCTTTTTATTCCTTGCATTATTTTGCATCATGGTGTTGATGTGGATGCGATACACAGTGTTAATTGTACTCTGAGGTGATTTGGCCATGTGGAGAAAACAGAAAATGAGTGATCGGCTAGGAAGCCGTAGATGGAGAAAACGGGGAGAGACCAGAGATGAAGTCTAAGAACTGGGTGGAGAGGTGTATATAAGTGAGGGTAGTGTGAGTTTCAGGGAGAGTAGCCTGCTGGTAGAGGGCTGCGTGACCTGGGGTGATTTTTTCGAGGACAGATAGACAGATAAGAAGGTACACACATGGATAGACATGTTAATATGTTTTTCCACCGGTCATGTTGTCTTTGCTTTTTAATTCGACATTTATCCAGATTGTGTAATTCTTCAACCCTTACATGCTGTACTTCTTAAAGTAATCTCTCTCTCTCTCTCTCTCTCTCTCTCTCTCTCTTGTTCACCCATGTCTTGCCAAGTCTACATTCATCCACCACGTCTATATCTGTTTTTTTTCCTGTTCCTTCCTCTCTCTCTCTGTCAGGGTCTTCAACTGATAATATAGTGTGTGTGTGGTGTAGGTCCTTAATACATTCCTTAATACTATCCCTGCTACAAACTTACTCAAAGCTGTACCATTTGTTATGTACATCCTTATACGATTCTCAATATCATCTCAGCCAGAATCTTGCCCAACTATGTAATGTATATGGTGTAAGTCCTTGTTCATTCTTTAATACCCTTCTGCCTAGAAATGTAATAAGTGTTGTAAACGCGTGTGGTTCGCTCCTAAACACCATCCCTTCATGAAGTTTGGACAAAGCAAAATAATACCACTTGAGAGTAACATCAATAACAAGTGGTGCCAGGCACAACAAACCTCGCTCGACAGCAGTTACTTTATCGCTGTTATGTCGTTTCTGCCATTTAGTGTAAGCGCACAGTTAAAGTCTTAGGTAATGGCGCAAATGTTTTCAATTTACTCCCTCTGAAAATCCGCAATCTTGCGTTTGACCTTTCAAGGTCACCCAAGGTCAAAAGCCATGCTGTCAAATGAAAACCCATATGAAACTTTCTATATCATGGTAATAGTAAACACAGCATCTCTATCGTCAACGAGTTTCGAGTTATAACCTCTGAATACTCGTGACCTTGAGTTTTACCTTTCAAGGTCATTCAAGGCCAAAGGTCTTGGTGCCAAATGAAAGCCCATAGTACGAGTTCCTGTATAATCCTCATAACAAATATCTCTATCTTCAACCGTTTTCAAGTTATAGCCTTCTTAAAATCAGTGACCTTGATTTAGACATCTCAGGGTCACTCGATTACATCCGAAAATTAACCACTTTCTTTGGGGACCAGTGCCCACATACCCTGCAAGTTTCATGAAATGTCATTCAACCATCTTTCCGTAATGCTGCTGACAAACAAATAAAGAAAGAAGCAAACTCGACCAAAAACAATACCTCGTCTGACTCCGTCCAGGCGAAGTAAATATTGGTACGGACAGATGTAATGGAGAGTCTAACCATTTCACAACGAGTGGTGTGTCTTCCAGTAAATAAACTCGATTAAAATACAGATATGTTAACTGAGGGGTTTATGATAAGCGTCTCTTGCTATAAATACCTACGTCAGCGACACAGGATGTGTGATAACTAAGTTTGTTTGGACTGCTGAATAACACTGACGTGAGTAAATTATGACTTTATAAAATATGTTGAAGTTTAAATGGAACGCACCCACCAGTTATCCTTGAAGTAGCCAATTGAAGTAAAAAAATAAATAATCGTTACAATACTGTTTGAACCCTTACAAAACTCACTTCTGTGTGTTATTTTAACACACACACACACACACACACACACACACACACACACACACACACACACACAGATATTACGTGCGTAATCCACTGCTGCACCCAGACCCTCCCCTCCCCCAACCCGGCCACACACCTCATCATAAACCCCGTCATTATGTCCATCAGTATAATTAATGGCCACTTAGTCCTGGCCAGGGAGGGTAAGATAATGACCCACCAGGTGATGCTGTCACACACTGCCAACATATGGCCACCAGCCACGTCCGCTGCACCAACACAGGCCACTTGTGGCAGATTCTTAGTGGCTGTGACAAGTGTAGTGCATCTAACACCATCCATTACACCCCCCCCCCCAAACTACCTTGCTCTCTCTCTCTCTCTCTCTCTCTCTCTCTCTCTCCAGGCATGTTACATGTTTGGTTGTGGTCGTGACAACGCAGGTAACACGGAACTCGTGCAGTGACACACACCATTTACGTTTCCTTGGTTTATCGGGTGATCTGTGTCTTGAGGAAGGTATGCAATTTTCATGCAATATTGGTAGGTTTTATCGATTATTTGCGACTGTTTGTCAGCAGACATTAATTGTATTATGGTGTATGATGCACGAACACGGTAACATTATTAGTACCGGATTCACTGTATTGAGAAACATACATTTGTGGTCGATTGATCTTTAAAACTGCCTTTGAAATATCATTTTTTTGTTTTTTGCAAAACTGCTAAATCTGATACGCAAAATGCAAGCGAGGTGGACAGAGTGCAATTTTCATTCATTATTCAGTGCTCATGTTGTGTAAATGGATACATACTGCGTCTATACATCAAATGCTATGTGGACCGCACATTGGTAACTATTGCAAATAATGTTTGAGAGGATGAAGCAAATTATTTACTAGCAACATGAAAGGACATCACCGCTGCAGTGTGTTGCCATTCGGAGTGGGACTTGCATGCAACGTCCTCGTCTTTTTCCTACCTCTGTAATAGAAAATGCCTTCAATTTCCTTCACTGTGCAGACCTCTTTCTCCTTCCACTTGGGGCAATTCCTAGAGGAAGTGGAGTCAACATCCTTGCAGTGAAAACAACTTACATTCTCGGATGTGCAGTGTTCAGCATCATTACCCTGAGGTGAACACCTGCCACACACTGACTGGGAAGCCCTACAAGACTTGTTATTATGTCCATAGCGTTACATCTTCAACAACGACGACGTTGGGAATGTACGGCTTAATATTTACAATTTTGCCTACTCGTCTCATTCCATGTGTGTGTGTGTGTGTGTGTGTGTGTGAGAGAGAGAGAGACACACACACACACACACACACACACACACACACACACACACACACACACACACACACACACACACACACACACACACACTTTTTCATTCATATTAACTCAACCAATTCTGCACAGGTACCACAGAGGATAAAATACAACCGCATCCCCATCGCATCCGCAAAGAATGGAACCGCATGCACACCGCGTCAGCAAGGATTTCCCTGAAGTATCCTGCAACCTCACCGCGGTGCGGGATGCCGCAACACCAAGCAGTTCGTTGTTCCCGCACTGAGCCCACTCGCCCATTCCAACCCGGGAGTGGTTATGGTGGTGGTGATGGTGGTCTCTTGTACTGCCTCGTGTGTGCAGTTAGCAACAATTTTAATACCTTCTTTACTAAGGTCTCTGTTCCCTTAAATCCACGCACAACAAAGAAGGATTTGTTGTGGATCCCTGCGTGACATCAGATGGGTTGGCGGAGGGTTGATGCTCCTCCCCGAGAAGCAAATAACTCTAGAGACGAACGGTTACCCCTTGAGAGATTGGGGAATCTGGCTGCAGGTGGCTATATGACAAAGAAGGATTGATTATGGTTTCCTACGTGTCGACAAGTGGACTGGCGGAGAGTTTAGTGCCCTTTCCCATAAAACAACTAACTCAAGGATACTGCATGTGATAAGTCGTTAAAAATCTGTTAAGTCAATGAGATTACCGGCCGTGCTCTTGTCAGCAAAGTACATCCACCAGCACTTATTCTTTGCCATTATATAGATACACACGGCACTTTAAAATACTGTTGTATGTTGTGCAGCAGTGATATAATGTACATATATGCAATATACTTGAGAATAATGTGCAATAAGAAAAATAAATAACTATGGAAGAGGTGCTAGTAAGCCTCTTAAACACATAAAACTAAGTGAGATAAGAGGCTGGTGTGAGAGGACATGAGTGAGGTAAAGGAGTACACTTATGCAAATGAAGACAAATCCTCTGGGAAACAGATTAGAAGAACGAAGTGGAGAGCTGAAGGGGTGAGAGTGGGGTGACGAAGGAGTGAGGCAGGGGTTGGGTGAAGAAGGGTGCCGGATGGCGAGGTGGAGGGTGGTGGTTGGTGGAGCGAAGCAAGAGAAGATGGTGAAAGGAGAAAGGGCGAGGTGAATTGTGGGATGATGGAGAGAGAGAGAGAGAGAGAGAGAGAGAGAGAGAGAGAGAGAGAGATGATAACTGTGTTTACTACTATATGAAGAGAAGAGGAGGATGGAGAGTGCGTTGGAGAGACAGAGTCAAACATTAGCCTAAGGCAGCCCTGTCTAACCCAGTTTAATATAGCTAGCCAGTCGATGCACTGCAACACCGATCCGGTCAGCTGAGAGCGGCAGTGAGACAGAATTAACTTTTCCCATGTTGGCCACGATACGAATAGGGTTGAGCTTTCTGTAGGGATAACAGTGCATATAACAGTGGAAGTGCTGTACTGGATGTAATATTGTGTGTCAATCTGTACGTCATCAGTTTTCAGTCACCATGAAACGACATAAAACATCCATTGTTGCGATGCCTTTAAGTGACTCAGCACTGAGTGACAAGCCTAATAGTTTCCTGTAACACAGGAAGGCGTTTACGACGTTGGGTGGTAACCATATAACCAAATAATGAGATGAAGTAGAGTCTAATATGGTTCCCTTTTAACTGGGTGTAGACGCAAATGCTGCATCCATCAAGGAACCAAATCTAAACTTTTCCCCGTGCCTTCCTCTGGCGAATCCCTTTACACAGCAAGAGAACATCGATTCACTGCACGAGATGGCCCTGCAAGGGTGGTTGTATTCCTGCGGGCATTGGGTCTGCTTGACCAGACATACCAGGGTCTACCACCACCACCACCACCACCACAACTACTACTACTACTACTACTGCTGCTGCTGCTGCTGCTGCTACTATTACTTAGCATTCAAAGACGGGGAAGAATGTTCGGTAGCTGCTGAGGGGAAGGGGGAGAGATTGACCCGGTGGTGCACTGGTTAGAATATTAAGCTTGCAACTAAAGGAAACCAGGTTCAATTCTCGGGTTGGTCAGGCTGCCGGCCTTGAACTATCACCCAAAGACCCAATTCACCCCACAAGTACAGTTGTGAACCTGGCTGTTAAACTACTAGTGCTGTCGTGTTGTAGGGGAAGACTGAGACTTAGCGGATATAGATTGTCTATCTTAATGACTTGTGCATTTTATAGGCGTAAAATCTAAGCCTTCACACATTCAGGCAAAGAAAACCCATTTCCCTCCTCATATTTTGTCAAGTGGTGGCAGGTGCACAAATATGCCCACCTATGTTGACACTTCATCCTCCTCCTCCTCCTCCTTATCATCATCATGTTGTAATGGCTCCAGGTATATCTGCAGCGTGAACCCAGTAGGCTAGGCACCTGGATAATGTTGCCTTTCTCCTGCAATCCTCCATCCTCTTTTCAAGGACTAGGGAAGTAGCTTAGAAACGCTTGTCTAACCATTCATCTGAGCTGTGTGGTTATACAGATGCCGCTGTATGAAGGTGTCCCTCTCCACCACTACCACCACCACCACTACCATCACTGCTGTCACCACCATCATCGACATAACTCAATTCTCACAAACATAAAAGAGGTGTGTAGGAGTCAGAAAGCAAAAATAAGGAAAACACAAAGTTAGGAGAGCTGCCATCAAAATATCCAGCGAAAATGTGCAACACCTTAACTCTTCATCACTAAAGCTTTCTGTCTCAAAAGTATACCACAGTTTTTTCTTAGGTCACAATTATCTAATCAATCCGTTTTACGTCTCTAACTCGTTTCTTTTTTCTCCCCATTTTCTCTAACTCCCATCTTTCCTTCTATCCATCCCCTGTCTCTAAAATCTTCTACATCCTTCTTTTCATTTTATTAGTTTCATTACTTTCCTCGAACGATTTCCATTCATATTTGTCCACCAGATTTATATAGACCATCCCCTCCTCACTCTCTACCCTACTTCCACAAAATCATTCTTCTACTCCCACTACTCCTCCTCGTCTCTCCTCGCCTCGGATCTCCTCCCTATCGCCCGTTGAGTAATTGTCAATTTGGGACCAGACAAAAAAGAGGAGGAGGCGAGAGGTGACGAGAGATGGATGAGAAAGTGTGTGAAGAGAGGAAGGAGCATAGTGGGTGGGTGTAGAAAAGTTGGAGAGAGAGAGAGAGAGAGAGAGAGAGAGAGAGAGAGGAAGTTGAGGAAAATGGAGAGAGAGAGGGAGGAAGAAATTGAGGAAAATGGAGAGGGTGGAAGTAGAGAAAAATGGAGAGAATGGTAGAGAGAGAGAGAGGCAAAAACCCATCTAAACGAGATACCGGAGTGAAAAAATATGATTATGTGTAACAATAATTTTCTCTCTCTCTCTCTCTCTCTCTCTCTCTCTCTCTCTCTCTCTCTCTCTCTCTCTCTCTCTCTCTCTTTTCGTGTAATATATATATATATATATATATATATATATATATATATATATATATATATATGTAGATAGATAGATAGATAGATAGATAGATAGATATATCTATATATATATCTGTTTATATATATATATATATATATATCTATATATATATATATATATATATATATATATGTATGTACAGAGTAACACTTGCTTTATTTCTCATAATAAATAGATGCCTTTCAGCCGAGTGCCACATTTTTTATAAGTGACCACATACATACATCCAAATGCTTCACTCCAGTAGTACATCGTTCGAGAAGCTAATAAGGTTATATGTATATTTATCTACTGTACTATTTAGTACCAATCTCCTCCATAATTCACAATCCCAGTGCCCTCTGCCAATTCCCTCCTCCACCTTTCTTTCTCCCTCACTCACCCATTCCTGAACCAATTCTCGTTACCTGCCAAAAATGAAATCCCTCTTACTTGTAGCGTTAACTGGTCCAAACCTTCATTTTCCGCTCTTCCGGCACCACCTCTAACACTTCTGATTCACCTCTCTCTGTCTCTGTCTATCTCTCTCTCTCTCTCTCTCTCTCTCTCTCTCTCTCTCTCTCTCTCTCTCTCTCTCTCCACTGGATAAAATTGTTGCTATATATACTTTATCATTTTCGGTACGGAGGAGATGCAAATCAGCCCCCTACCATCTCACAAAGTATACGCCTTAGTGTAAGATTTATTTTAGTGTTCTTGCTCTGAATATTCTGACGGCATCACACACACACACACACACACACACACACACACACACACACACACACACACACACACACACGTCATCGTTCTTTAGGGAGTTATTTAAGTAACAGCTGTACAAAGCTGGATAATGTCTTCTTTCCCACTGTCATTAAGTTCTCCAGTTAATGAACAGTTCCCTTGGCGTGAGACGGTACAAACAGCTTTCAGCCTCTCCATTTCACACAGCAGACACACGCCTTGGGGAAAAATGATGGCTGTGCAATTATTTCCTATGGGTGTGAATTAGGAATGGGATGATGACTATGATGACGATGAAGATGATGGTGATTATAACTGTTTGTTGGCAAGAATGGGATCCAAATCAGTACACCAGCCCCTTCCTTCTCTCACCAGGCAATAGTTTCGATATTACTGAAAATATTAACCACAACTATACCATATGTAATGACAATTTTTTTTTTAATTGCATCCGCACTTCTCATATAGAAGGCGAGGTATTATTTTCTTTGCTGTGTGTGTGTGTGTGTTTGTGTGTGTGTGTGTGTGTGTGTGTGTGTGACCAAAATTGCATTGTTTTGGTCCGACTTCGGCCAGACTTGGTGTAAATGTTGAGAGTTCTCCCAGGGGTTTGCCAACTGTTTCTGGAAAGAGGAAGTCAGTGGTCAGAGTCACAGGGCACGACCAACTTAAGCAGGTTATATTAGATTCAAATCAAAGCTGTTATTGAAGAAAAATGGGATGAAGTGAATCGACATTGAGAAAAATGAGCCAAAGGTTAAGGTTATATAAGGTAATACGGCAAAGTCAAGATTTTTTTTCTTGTCACTCAAAGAATTTCGTATCGATGTGGATCAGATTTATTGAAAGGCTTAAAGGTCAGGCATGAATGAGGAATTTAATTTGGAGAATAACAGGGTTAAGGTAAAGGCCTCAGGGCGTGATTTGATTTAAGAGTTTTAATTCAATTTGAACAATATTTAGGAAAAGGATTAACGGTCAGGCAAAGATGATGTATTTCAGATTTGGCAACAATTCACTGAACTTATAGGTAACGCGGAAGAGTCAAAATAATGGTCGACCCGTAGACCAGCTGTAGGTAGGGAGTGTTGCACTCTGTGAGTGCTCCTCCTCTTTAAAGTTAGGTGTTTATTAATCATTTATGGTATTATCTCTTTCTGCGAAATGAACGAGTAAAAAATACAGTCAACTCATGTTTAGCCAACACCTCAGATCACTTCTCATTGGCTCTCACACTAATTTACAGTTGGTCATAAAGAATGTGAATGAAAGCGTTGGGAGAAATACATGAAGGTGGTTTGGCGATGATAAGAGAATGGAGAGCGAGAGACTAACGAGGAGCGCGTATGTAAGTGAGGCGGAGGGGGGGGGGGAGAAGGAGGGGGAGGCCGAAAATAAGATGGAGGGATGAAGTGGAGAGGTATACAAGGGAGGAGGGTGTGAGCTGGGGGAGGGCTGCGAAATGGCGTGAGACAAGGCGACGTGGAGGCGATTTACTTGTGGTCACCCCTTACGGGATTAAGGCGTCTGGCAATAGATAAATAGATAATCATAAAGAAGGAGTGGTACTGAAGACAACGACGACGATGATGATGACCATGATGATGATAAGAAGTAAAAAGAAAATTGACTTTTTATATTTTATTTTTGGGGGGCGAAAACGGGACTAAATATCCTACCTTCCCCTAATACACACAAGCCATAACGGGTAAGAGTTATGGCTACACTTCATTTCTTTAGTGGGAATTGGGGCTGGAGCGATGATAATTTTTTGATGTGAAAACATCAGATATAACAAAACTACGTAATTTCCTCTCTAATGACACAGTAATAAAGTACTAAACAGAAATCTTACATTGGATGGCAGGAACTCATGTTTTTTACATATATTAATTTGTTTGCATATTAAGTTGCTTTTCTTCCCCAAGGCGTGAAAGGGTTACAAATCACCCACACAAGACACATACCTCATGGAAAAAGCTGGCGCTGCTCCTGCAATTCATCAGGGGTCCAACCACCACAGATTTTGCTTCAGGGGCGAGAGAGACAACGCTGAGGGAATCCTGATGGGACTCAGGTGGAACCAAAACCACATGTGTGTGTGTGTGTGTGTGTGTGTGTGTGTGTGTGTGTTTTCCTCTTATAAGGTTTTCTTAATATTGTAGCCATAAATATTTGTGTATTGTTTTGGACAGGATTATATGTCGACAGGCTAATGGTCTTTTCCTTTGTTGTGTTACTCATATTTGATTGCTCTCCTTCTCCCTTTGTCTTTCTGCTCTCCCTCTCTTTCTCTTCACCTCCTCTATCCCTTCCACTTGCATTTTCTTTTGATCTCTTTCCTCTCCTCCCTCACTCCTACACTGCTTCTATTAGCGCTCAACTTTAGCCAGCACACACACACACACACACACACACACACACACACACACACACACACACACACACACACACACACACACACACACACACACACACACATTTTGGCACATGTGGTTTTGGTTCTACCTGAGCCCCATCAGGATAAATTGTTTACCTTCGTCGCAAAACACCAGGTAAATGAGTGTAACTCAACTTTAGCTTGTTCTCAGTGTTGATGTTGGAGGAATTTTGCAGCAGACATTCACTGCAGTCTCTTCTTGTTTTCTCCAAATAATTTTATTCTCCTTAGTTCATGCTTTTCTAAACGAAGAGTTTAGATGTAGCTTCCACTTACGCATTGATGACAAGAATTTTCCCATGAGTTTAAATTACCTGGAGGTGGCAAGGGTAAATCAGTAATACATGTAACTGGAATGAAGAGGGTTAGATATATAATCAATCCCACATCACCTTTTATCACAGGGTACACTCATATCATCTCACGCCACCCTCCACTCCTGACCTAACAGCTCATCCCATTCAATTTCTTGTCTCACATTACCCCTGTTACACTTTCATTCATGGAGGACATTCTGAAGTAAGCCTTCACTGCATTAATGGCACCAGTTCTAAACCTTTATTTTTTGTGAGGTATGAATGCTGTCCCAGCCTCACCGCCTACCAATAATCCATCCCATGTAACCCATTCCAGTACTCACCACGCCCAGTTACATCTCCTCACCCCTTTGATGGTTTTATGGCACCGCAGGTCTCGCAATCAAATAGCAAACGTGTTTATATTCTTGCTGGTGTACTAGACCATTACAGTTTTCGAGTATTAGAGCCCATTAGATGTGTTGGGAAGAGTGTAAGTTATCAAAGAGTTATATCACTTAGAAGAAGTAAGAGTAATTATAAATAGGTATCATCATATTATTTAATGGATGAAAGTGCATCTTGCCAAACAAATTGGTTCAATCGCTACAAAGACTCATAAGTTGATGAACATACTGGCCCTACTGTGACGGGCTTAGTGGGTCCCTTTAGAATGTTTCGTTCGTATACTGACTGATATACTAAAGATTACTGCGACACAATCTTAGATCACACACACACACACACACACACACACACACACACACACACACACACACACACACACACACACACACACACACACAAACAGAGGGAGAGAGAGATTGTTTGGGGATGCATTGTCAAGTTAGGTAACAAAGTTTATTTACGTTGCTGGGTATAGGACTAAGTTCATTCTTTGAGTTAGCCTACATTATGTTAGGAAAAGATTAAAAAGAAAAATAGGTTCTGTTTAGTTAGAATACGTGTAGTATTAAACTTGCTGAAGTTCTTTTTGTTTAGTTATGTTAAAATGCGTATGGATTGTTTAGGTTAGGCTAGATTGTGTTGGATTGCATTAACACAGAGTAAGCTAAGTTGGTTTGATTAAGTTAGACTACATTTAGTGAGATTTAGATAGAAGTACGTCCATTATGTTAAACTGTATTTAATGTGATAAGATTAATTTGGGCCAGGTTAGTTTAGGTTAATTATACTAAGATTTAAATAAAGTTACGTTGTTTGATTCGATTTAAAGAGGCCAGGTATATTTAGGCTAGGTTAGGTTACGATGCGTTTATTGGTTAAGATATGCATAATTTTATTTTACCTTTGTAAAGTAAGGTCTAAACTACATTTTGTAATGTGATTAATATATATATATATATATATATATATATATATATATATATATATATATATATATATATATATATATATCCTGCAAACGACACAATCGTGGTTGCGTGTCCCATCATTAAGGTGTTGGTGGGGACATCTTCACGTGGTGCCACTGAACTGCCAGGGCAAATTCACTGCCCGGTCAAATAATCGTCCTTAATATCCCTCCTTATCCTACGAAAGAAAGGCTGCACTGCAGGGGATCGGTAACTTCAACCTGTGGTCCACCGAGGTCACATTAACATAATCCCTTGCTTACAACAAGGACTGCAAAAATTACCACAAAAATGACAAGACGGAGTAGTGAGGACTTTTTTTTTTTTCCCATAACAGCACCTGGATTTGCTGATACTTATTTGTTACCTTTTATAATATACCCAGGCGATATTTAAGTTTTCTGGACACTGTAATGGGTGTAAGGTCAAGGATTTATCACGCTTATATTATTTTTCTTCTTTTTCCTTTTTTTTTTTTTTTACATTTTTACCCTTCAGAGAGAAGACGTCTCCACAACCGAATAACATAATTTTTAAGGCACACAAAAAAATACTGAAAACGAAATTTTCCTAAAATTAACGTTATTTCAAGAGTATTAAGGTGTTTGACTAACTGAGGTTTCTTTAAGATGAACAACATTGTCTATTGGTACTAAGATGAATTAGAAAGATGTCACATACCTGATGTGATTATTTAATATTATATATAAATGTGCAGAAAATGACCAAACAATATAACTGCAGGTAGTTCACTGCAATGAGGATGCTTTAAAAACTTGTTAGTCACCTTACAGAATCTCTGCAGGTCATTCACCAGCACAGACCCCATTACCTCATTACCTAGGTGACTGCCTTGCTTTTTTTTTTTTACCCGAAACGAATTTGTCCGTCATATTTTTTCTCTTGATAATGACACAACGAATGACCGCCAAATATGGATCACTCGAGTGTGCTGAGAAATATAAAAGTCATGCTGGGGGTAAAAAAAAAAAAAAAAAAAATCATTTAAAATAGATTTACAACGGCGAAATCAAGCAAAGAACAATAGTCGGAGAACTACTGAGAATACATATTAAGCTTAAGCAAGTAATTTGCCATTTCCTTTGCCACTAAAATGAAAGGTATAAAAGTTTTCTGCTCCCCACCTCTGTCGCAGTCTCATCCACTCCCTACCTGTTACATATTCTTAATCATCCACACACAATCATCTCACACACACCCACTCCATACCTGCCCCACACCTCCTCTATGTTACTCCATCACTTTTACCCAGCGGATGTGGGAAAAATATTCATGACGTCAAAATATTAAATCGCTCCCACGCCGACGTATCGGCTAGGAGTAAGAAGGAAAGGAGAAAGGTAGGAAATCAGTTCTCTCTCTCTCTCTCTCTCTCTCTCTCTCCACAAATTTTCAAGCTTTTACTCACTCTCCTGTCCTTAATCTCATAATATCACTTCACGGTTCCTTTTCCACTTCCATTACCAGAACTTTGCCTTCCACTTCTCCCTGTGTGTTCTCCAACTCACAAAGTGATGACTGCAATTTTTTCAGGTGTTAGCATCCAATCACCTTTGTGGAATCAACACTGAACACATTCGTTTTGACACAGAGAGCCATTTCGCTTCTATTAATGCTGCTCTTCTCCCTCCAGCTTCATGTTGTCTCACTCCTTTGCCTCCCTCTGACGTTTATTTCCCTCCACTCTTCATTCAGCTAAATCCGCAGCATGTCAGCAAGAGGACTGAACGTGTACAGAATGTTGTAGCTGCTTTTGCTACATGTTGTGTACAAAACATGCATATAACAACCCATATGTCCCTCATCCCTCGAAACTTGCCTTAACACCTTCAGTTCCATGACGCACTTTTAATTTTTTCTCTCTCCAGACTAATTTATCTAGCTTAAGGGAGACCTTTGGTACTGGAGAGGTTAGACACAGCCCCAACAGTACTAGGAGTCCTTCACATAAAGTAATTTTGTAGTAGTCATCGGACTGATGGTGTTGCCAATTGATGGTAAACAGTCTGTATTTGTCAAGATATATTTATTTTACACAGACAGAATAGTAAAGTTAATTACAGATACATTTTATTAATACATCAAGATGCAGGTTAATCGGTGGTGTGTTTCCTTAACGTATGCCATCCACTGATCGCTAAGTCCCTCCATCCCAGCCTTTCCTTTTATCCTATAACTGTAGGATCTGATCTCTCTGAAATTTTCCTGGAATTCCTTTCGTGCGTTATGATGATGTTTTCGTCTGGGTTTCATACATTCTCATTAGAGGCAATATACGGTGGTAAAAGGAATGTATTTTGCTTTTACTTTTAACATAGATGTTGAAGACCATCATAAATTAGATGACTTATTCTAAGTTACGTGAGAGGCTGATGATGGCAGGTTGTGATGAGTGGGAGTGATGAAGACAGGGTTAGTTTCAGGGACAACATATAGAACAATTAAATTATGACAAAGTCTTAGGATTTGAATCTTCTTTACTTTCCTTATCCTAATTCCTACAATATTGTATTTTTTGTCTGAACTACCCAGTGCCTCTTTCTAGTCGTTCCAGCAAATGTACTATGAATACAGTTTCAAAAATATGTGACAAGTGTTCATCAAACCGTAGGAGGGCGAATTACTGATGATATTATGGCCAATTAAATGAAATACTATGTGGCAGATGCTTATCAAATAGTAGGGAAGTTAACTGCTGATGGTAAGATGGCCAGAGTTATCCCAGTTGGGGCAAACAGTCTGAAGATTTGGATTTCATTAGCCCCTTCATTCCAGTGACGTGTTTTACTGATTTATTTTGGTGACTCCTGATGAATTACTCAGCTTGGGTAAGCTTCTTGTGGCCAATGGGTAAAGCAAGGTTTTATTTAATCACTCCAGTTTTCAGAATTTCTTCAAAGGTGAAAAAAAACAGTTTGGAGAAAAGAAAAATGAAATGGGAAAGAAGCCACTGGACAGGAACGGAAAAAAAATAAATAAAATTTTCAAAATCTTACACAAAAAACACAGTTATATCATACTAACACGTCTGTTAAGGGTATTAAAACCATATTGATGGAGTATATCTGGAGTAAGTAAACAATGGGTAATGAATGAGAGGAAAGAGGTATTTGATCCAACGCAAGATCTTGAACTACATGCTGCTGGGGGACGTATGGCCGATTGCTCATGGTACTGAAATAGAAATTCTGATAACGCAGGTTCGAATCCAGGTGTAATTGCCCTGACATAAAAGCACCCTTGCTATTACTAATATTTCATACCGCATATCATGTCCCTATTTCATGATACTCATGGGCATGCAGGAATCATGCTACCACTGGTGGTATATGTGTAGGCAATATTATGTGGAGCATGGGAACTACTTTATTACAGGGCCATGAAAACAAGTATTGCTGGGCCTTTAGGAACGGACTGATCTATCTAGAGTCCAATACCTATGAAGAGGTGAGTGACTGCGTACATAATATAAACCCATAGTGCAATGACGTTACATGCATACTCGTACCAAGGAGAGGTAGAAGGGGCTGTGAGAGTGTGATGGGGAGAAGAATTGGGAAGACATTGAACGAGATGTAGATAAGGAGTAACACAGAAGTACAATCCTAATGCCAAACCCCAAAGCTATCTGTACAGTATCTCGGTAAGTGTCACTAATATGGGAGAAAGGATTGTAGAGAAAGGAATTGGAAAAGGGACGAGAGCATGGCAATGAGAGGGGCATAATAATGATAAACTATGGTTGTAGTTGTGTTAATATTGTGATGAAATATCATGTAAATATGAAATATTTAATGTGTCACGGATAATAATGGAGTACGGCGCAGCAAACAATATGGCACCTTAAAAATGAATGTGTAGCAACAGGTTGCAAGAAAAACGACATGGGAAAAAGGTATAACTGGGAGGAAGAGAGGGAGGGGGAGGGGTTTTAAGTTAGGGGAGGGAAGGAGGTAGAGGGTGGAAGGCAGTGTGGAAGGGAGGGACAGAGGGAAGGGTATGGGAGAGACCAGGAGGGAATTAGCCCCAAGAGTATAATATATTTTCGTGCGGCATGTCATACCTTCAGTTTAATTGCATTCTGCATTTCAAATGAATATTATATATATTACATAGAGAATAGTGGTAGGTGGGGGCGCCCATCATCCACCCACTTAGTGTAGTGGTAACCTGTTTTTAGGGTAGCTCTACATCGAGTGGGAAGCCAAATGATTTCCTATAAACCAGGAAATCATTTACAACGCTGGGTGGTAACCTTATAACCAACGAACATGTGTTCCGTACGTGACAGGAAGTGGGTTGGCGGAGGATTAGTGCCCCTCCCCGGAAAACAACTAACTAAAAATAAGAACAAGAAGCCTAGGACCAGGACTGACCAAGAGCTGACGACTAAGGACCGTACAAAGGACATGTTCCGGATGGCGACCTGGAATGTAAGGGGTGCAAATGAAGAGGTGAAAGAGAGATAGATTGTCCAGGTGCTTAAGGGTGCGAAAATGGATGTATGTGGATTAACTGAAACTAAATGTGGAGGTGAAAGTGTGAGAGAATGGGAGTATGGATGGGGTATACAGGTATGTGCAGGAGTAGGTAAGAATGAGAGGGCAAAAGGAGTGTGTATTGTTGTGAGTAACAGATGGAAGGAGAATATAAGAGAGTATGGATCAGTTGGCTCAAGGACTGTGTGGGGAAAACTGAACGTTGGACTACAAATTTGGGCGATTGTGTGCGTGTATGCGCCAACGCAAGATCGTGCAAGCAGAGTGAGAGAAGAGTTCTGGGCAAATGAGGAAGTGTGGATGGAAAAGCTTGAAAGGAATGAGAGTGTTTTTGATTGGTGATATCATCGGTAAAGTAGGGAATGTGAAGGTGGATGGA
The DNA here is from genome assembly GCF_032717465.1 of Coenobita brevimanus. Classification (NCBI taxonomy): domain Eukaryota; kingdom Metazoa; phylum Arthropoda; class Malacostraca; order Decapoda; family Coenobitidae; genus Coenobita; species Coenobita brevimanus. The sequence continues at coordinate 4,568,630 of NC_137062.1, read as the reverse complement.
GTAATTAGTGAGTGGGGTGTGCCTGCTTAGATAGATGAGAACGGCAGTGCTTTAGTGGATATTTGTGCCGGGAGTGGGTTGGTGATAGCCAATACCCTCTTCAGGCACAAGATTATCCACAGGTATACATGGCGAGTGATGAGAAGGATGGGTGGTGAACTGAATGAAAGGAAGGTAATGATTGATTATGTGTGTGTGGATGAAAGGATGTGAAGATGTGTAATGGATGCAAGAGCATACAGAGGTTGGGGAAGTGGACTTTCTGACCACCACCAAGTGGTGGTCAAAATCAAGGTCCAAGTAAAATGGAAAAAAACAGAAGAAGGGAAGGACGGGAGGAAGGAGTAGATGTAAGGAGAATGGAAAGGTTACAAGATGATGAGAAAAAAAAAAAAGCAGAATGTAAGAGAGAAGTGGAGGAATGATTGGGTAAATATGAACTGGAGCAGATGGGGAACATGGAAGGTGTGTGCAAGATATTCACAGAGGAAATATGTGCAGCATGTGAGTTGGTGTGTGGGGTGAAGAGAAGACGAAAAAGGGTGCAAGGAACAGCATGGTGGAATGAAGATGTGCGAAAGGCTGTGGCACAAAAGAAGAAAGCATACTTTAAAATGAAAGGATGAGAAATAGGGGTGTGGAAGAATTTGAGACGCGGAGGAAAGAGCTATATGTAGAAAGGAAGAGAGAGGTGAAAAGATTCGTAAGAGAGAGTAAGAAGAGAATGGATGAGGAATTTGGAAGGAATTTGAGTGTAAAGTGGAGGGAATATATGAAAATGTTCTGGAAATAAGTAAAGAGAGTCAGACAGGGTGGCAATGAAGCTAGTAGGGGAGTGAAAGATAAAAATGGTAGATTACTAGTTGAGAAGGGAGAAAAGGTGAGCAGATGGAGAGAACACTTTAATGAATTGTTGAACATAGAAAATGAAAGTAATGCGAGAATAAGTGGCTGCGGAATGGCTGGGAGGAGGAGGGAGGTGAGAAGACAGGAAGGAATCAGTAGGATGGAAGTTGTGGAAGCAATGAAGAAAGTCAAAATGGGGAAAGACCCAGGAATTGATGGAGTGTGTGGTGAAATGCTGAAGCATGAGGGAGGGATAGTAGTAGAATGGATGTGGAAGATGTGCAGATTGGCCTGGGAGAAAGGTAGAGTCCCAGATGGTAGGAAGTCAGGTATAATTATTCCTTTGTACAAAGGGAAAGGGGAAAAAAGAAGTGTGTGGTAATCATAGGGGCATTTATCTTCTTAGTGCAATAGGAAAAGTATACGGCAGGATACTTATTGACTGAGTTAGGGAAACAACAGAGGAATTAGTTGGAGAAGAACAGAGAGGCTTTAAGACGGAAAGAGGTTGTGCAGATCAGATATTCATTCTTAGATCTTTAATGAAAAAGTTTCTAGAGAAGGGAAAGAGGTTGTATGCGGCCTTCATGGATTTGGAGAAAGCATATGACAGGGTGGATAGACAAGGATTGTGGAAAGTATTAAGAATATATGGAGTAGATGGGAAGTTGTTGAATGCTGTGAAGAGTATGTATGAGGGTGCTAAGGCTGCAGTGCGTGTGGATAGTGAACTGAGTGAGTTTTTCTGTTTGAAGGTTGGGTTGAAACAGGGATGTGTCATGGAGTGTCATGTCTCCATGGTTGTTCAATCTGTATATGGATGGGGTATATATAGAAGGTAGGGCAGTGGATGTTGGAGTGGCCCTAATGAGAGAGGGCAGTGTTTGGAAACTCCCTGCACTGTTGTTTGCAGATGATACTGTGTTGTTAAGTGAAGACGAAGGGGAGCAGCAAGGCTTGGTGGATGAGTTTGGGAGAGTGTGTAAGAAACGGAATTTAAAGATAAATATAGGGAAGAGTAAAGTTATGGTCTTCGAGAGAGGTGAAGTCAATGAATGTACAGAGAGGTTGTATGATGAGGAAATGGAAAATGTGAGTACGTTTAAGTACTTGGGTAGTGTGATGAGTAAGGATGGAAGTTTGGAGGGTGAAGTGCTTGAAAGGGTGCAACAAGGAAGAATGGTTGCTTATTCATGAAGGCAGTGATAAGAAACGGGGAAGTGAGCATAGAAGTGAAAAAGTTATTACACGACAGTATTGTAATGCCGACTCCGACGTATGGAAGTGAAGTTTGGACGTTGTTGGAGGGACACAAGTCAAGAGTGAGAGCAGTGGAAATGAGTTATTTAAGAGGAGCCTGTGGAGTCACATGGAGAGATAGGCTGACAAATGAGGATATAAAGGAGCGTTGTGGTGTTGATGTGGATGTGATAGGAAACGTTAGGAGGAACACACTGAGGTGGTTTGGCCATGTGGAGAGGATGGAGAGTGAGAGACTGACGAGGAGAGTATATGTGAGTTAGGTGGAGGGGGAAAGAGGGAGGGGAAGGCCAAGGATGAGATGGAGGGATGGAGTGGAGAGGTATATTAGACACAGAGAATATTTTGCTCCAAACATGTCTCCGAATGTTGAACATAAACGCAGGCCACTAAAATGCACATATGTCAACTCTTCTCCATACACCATTTACGGACACTCAGGCTCATTTCATACCTCCTGGCCTAACGCGAATTTATGCCTCCGACTGTATCTGGTCTCTCTCTCTCTCTCTCTCTCTCTCTCTCTCTCTCTCTCTCTCTCAGGCCCGTAAAAGTCAAGGTACACACCACAGTAATTGAGTATTCAAAGGACTTAATTTTGCCAGGTGTCAGCCTCACGGGACAGGAACTAAAACAAGTTATGACCAACGAATCCAGTTTCTCGTGTGTATAATTGCTGCCAATCTTCCGACTCATTAGTGTTGTTGTTGCTGCTGCTGCTGTTGTTGTTGTTGTTGTCTCAGGCTTATACGAAGCGTGAACCTGTGAACTGAAAGCTTAAATTTTCTTTTTCCGGTAGTTCACGAACTTCATTTTGGGGAATATGGAAGTAGTTGAGGGACGTTTGTATAGCCGGGCAATTAAGCCACACAGCTGTATCGGAGGGACTACATGAAAGCGTCCCTCTCCCGCACCATCCCTGCCTTTCCCGTAATACAAAATAAAATCAGTTCTCATTCTTTTCAGATATTTTATTTGTATTACTCCTCCATTGTTATTTAAACCTCATAGTTTTTGTAAATAACTTAAACGTTGAATTATGAGGAGCTGCAAAGTAAAGAGCATACAGTTAGCGAAGAAGAAAAAAAACTACCTCAAGTAAATGAAGAGTAAAGAATTAAAATGAAATGAGAAATAGCCAATTTCAATGATTAAGGGACAGAAAAAAAGAAAGGTTTGACTGGAGAAAAGTGGAGAGATGCAAGACAGTAAGGCAAAACATAATGAACCGGGAAAAAAAAAAAAACATAATGAACGAAGAGAAAGATGTAATTTTTATTTAAACAAAGAAAAAAAAAGACATTGGCCTACGCATGAGTACTTAAAAGCCTGCATAAGATGGTCTCTGAACACACTGATACCGGGATGTCTAGGCTATATCATTATACACCTGCAATATTGTTGCAGATATGTTTAGCATAGGGTGGGCTCTTTGAACTGGAAGGGTTATAGTTAACGCTAAATAACCCACCACCACCACCATGAGGGGCTTTTCCTAAGCTGAATAAATGCGCTTGGTACCAACAAAATAAAAACTTGCTTTGTCCGGAATCAAGGAGATAAAATGCATTAAAAAGTAGGTAGTGGCAAGACCCCAGAGAAAATATGTAATTGAACTGATGGGGTAAATTTGTGGCTTTGTGCTGCGTCAGTCACGGGGTTTAAGCTGGGTCATTTCCGCACCCTCATGTTCCTGAGAGAGAGAGAGAGAGAGAGAGAGAGAGAGAGAGAGTCTCACACTCATACAGCCATGAGGCTCCTGGCATCAAATTTCCGCTCACGTCTCTGACCCCTCCCTCCCTCTCCGTCTATTCCTCTCCCCCTCTTTCTCCTCCTCTCCCCCTCGCTCCCTTTCTCCCTCTCCCTCTCCCCCTCTCTCCTTCTCTTCTTCTTCCCCCTCTCCCCCTCTCCCTCTCTCTCTACCCCTCTCCCCCTTTCCCTCTCCCTCCCTCTTCCTCTCTCTCCCTCTCCCCCTCTCTCCCTCTCTCCCTTTTCCTGTCTCCACCTCTCCCCCTCTCTCCCTCTTCCCCTCTCCCCTTCTCCCCCTCTCCCTCTCTCCTTCTCCTCCTCTCTCCCTTTCTCCCTCTCCCCCCTCTCTCCCTCTCTCCCTCTCCCTCTTGCCCTCTCTCTCCCTCTCTCTCTCTCTCCCTCTCCTCCTCTCTCCCTCTCTCCCTCTCACCCTCTTTCCCTCTCACCCTCTCTCCCTCTTTCCCCCTCTCCCCTCCCCTTCTCCCTTGCTCTCCCTCTCTCCCCATCTCCCTCTGTCTCCCTCCCTCTCTATCCCTCCCTCCCCCCCCCCTCTCTCTCTCTCTCTCTCTCTCTCTCTCTCTGTATCTATATCTCCAGACCATCATTCTCCCTTTTCCAGCATCTGCACTGTGATAGACTACAGCTGTTGTTGCTGCTGCTGCTGCTGATGATGATGATGATGATGATGATGATTATGGTTACAGTGTTGACGATGGTGGCGATAATGATGATGCTGATGGTGATGACGCCAACGACATTACCTTATTTCGCTGTCTTCCCTTACTCTGTTTATCTGTGTATAAAGTAGCTATTAGATGTCACATCTTATCTGAGTAAATTCATCTGTTGGTAGTAAGACTAAAATGTGATAGATTTACTCGTATCACATCGAAATGCGTTACTGAAGGATGTAATTTACACCTTAAATGACGAGAGGCCACACCGAAGTTTAATACTCGCATAATAACTGCAGGAGTAAAATAATAATATTTTCTCGATGTTCTGAATATTTTGACCTACCTCAGTATTTCTCTTCCAGTTGCAAACCGTATTTCACAAAGTCTTAATAGCATACTTGACAAGACGTGGAAGATGATCATGATTATTTTTATTAGTATTATTTTAAGCTGCCACAAAACTTTCTCTTTCACAAATTTCATACTGTTACGTTCTCTAAAAATATGCATTCTCTCATCCATGCAACCCTACATTCTCTCAAATGTATTCTGAGAGAGAGAGAGAGAGAGAGAGAGAGAGAGAGAGAGAGAGAGAGAGAGATTTGGTAGCATGTTTTTTCAGTATCTTAGTCATTAAATGTATACCATATCATCCTTTCTGCACAGAGTCGTCTTATCTTCCACGACATCCCTTTTCCAACCCTTATCACTCAAATCTTCCAGAATATTCAACTTTCAAAAATCATAATCCATCACTGTCTCTTATGTCACACTGTTTCCTGGTTTCCATTACTTTCTTAAGCTTCCATTTTTTTCAGTCATGCAGCCAGTGTCCTTTTCCCACACCCTTCTCAACTAATATTTCAGTGTTCCAGCCCACTCTTCACCCGGTATTTTCACCTTTCTAAAGTTCCAGTATGTCCGTCGCTCTCTCTTTTATTCTCCTTTTTCTTATGTCTCATTTTTAAGGTCACCCTAATAAAGCCATCGTTCAACCAATCCATCACTTAAATCGCAGTTCCATTGCAAATAATTTCCGGAACTGTAATCATCCACTGTTTACCGGTCATTATCTTCCTCCGAGATAATTTTTAAAATCTTCCAGTATCTGCCAATCTGTCAGTCTTTCAGTCTTTATTCCCTTTCTCACATAAGGCTCTTTTCTTGGGCAGCTCCATCTCGGCGCAGTCGATAATGATGCTTGTTCAATATGTAAATCTTGCAGGGCCTGGTTTTATGTTTCCTGAATTTCCAGTATTTTAGTTCTTCATTCTTCCATAGTCTTTTGTCGATATGACCCTTATTACACCAATCATCCAGCATACATATCACCCAGAATATTTCATCTCCAGGATCCCATTCTTCCAGTCTTGTATTCCAGTATATTTTTCTGTCTTCAAATGTCTTGCCATTATTCTTCTCAGACTTCAAATGTCGTTCCTAGTCTTCAAGTCTCTCTTAGTCTTGTAGCCTCTTCTCCTTTCTCATTACCGTTGTTGGAATGGACCCAAGTCTTCTCCAGTTCCAGTCATTATCTGCACTCTTCTTTTCTCCAATATGTAACATTTTGTATACCATCATGCATATATCTTTTCCAGTTTCTCTGTCCTACAGCCAGTCTTCCTTTTCCAATACCTTTGATGCAATGGCCTCAAAAGTTTTTTATGTTCAGACATAACATTCACTCACTATTCTTTTTCAGAACTTTATCTTTACAGATTCTCAGGCCACCGATGTCTTTCTATATCTCCCAATCATACAATCTTACTGTACACTTTCTCTGTTATTTACTTTGTCGCAGTGGACTCAGATCTTCACCAGCTGCGGTCAGTATTGCCTCTCCCTCCCCTGTGTCTTACTGATCTGGTACGTCTTCCAGGCCCTCTGTCCGTAAAAGTCTGTGCGTTCCAGCTTCTCAGTCTTCCATTGACTTTCTGTCTTCTAGGGTCTTTGTCTTCCAGAATTATAATACACCATTTTTTTTAGCAGTCTCTCATTTTGCAGGATTTCATTTTTTTTTGTTTAAACTCAGAACACGGTTTCTGTCTAACCAAACCGCATTTGTTGAATATCTCTTCTCAAGCACTATTCAATTTCTCAAATTTTAAGTTTCCATTTCTTTAATTTCCTCGTGTATTTGGGTCAAATTATCCGTTTCTAGCCAACATAATGCCAACTATTCCTCTTCCTAAAGATCATTTTTCTTAAATCATTCTGTTTCCAGTATATTTTTGTTTCATGAATATCTTCCACTCTTATAAGGTCTCTTTCTTACAGACACCCCTTCTCCCACATTCCCATTGTCACAGTGGACCCAACCTTCTCCAGTTACACTCAGTACTGGTGTTCTCTCTTGCAGTGTACTAGTCTATCAGTAGATCTGCCAAGACATCTGTCTATAACTTTTACATCTCCCAGTTTTCCAGAACTTCCAGTCACCAGTTGTATTTTCCTATTGTCTTCATGACACCTTGCAATCCGATATTCCACCATAATTATAACCCACTATTTCTATCTACGAATATAGTTATGGCCCAAAATTATTATTTTCCAATATTTCTACTTACAGCTTTGCAGCAAGTCCTCATTCTCTCTCTCTCTCTCTCTCTCTCTCTCTGGCCCCACATCTACGCCATCGCCAGTCAATATTGGTGCTCTTCAGTTTGTTTACCTTCGCGACTGACAGACTCCTACTCGGGGATGCTCTCTGCTCTCCACAGGCGTCATTGGCTCACCGTGGCTGTGTGATATTGTCCTCCAGCCTTCCTAGTGCCACAGTGCTGCTTATATTGGGAAAAAATGAAATGGAACTTGTGGGATGCATGAATACTATTCAAGCGACTGAAAAATATGTAATCAGTACTCAATTGCCAATGTGTTGTTTTAGTCGTACGTGGGGGCGCTCACCATTCACTCACTCGATGTAGTGTTGCTCTCGGATGGCTGCCCTTCCCCTCTTCCTTCCTTCTTTCTCTCCTCTCTTTCCTCTTCCTTTTTTTACGGGCGACTCTACATTGAGTACAAGCCAAATTGTTTCCTGTACACCAGGAAACCATTTACTGCGCTAAGTGGTAACCATATAACCAAACTAAGGCGCCTGGTGGTCTAGTGGTTAATTAAGGCGCTCCATCCAGATTGAGCCTGTGCCGGCATATATCCAAGGGGTAGTTGGGGTTTATTGCTCACGCAATGCCACTCAGGGATGAGTGAGGCTGGTCACTCTCATTTTAAATGTCAGGACGAACATGCCTAGTCCCGGGGTCCTACGCTCCTCGTGGGGAAACGTAGGATTAGATGATGTATGTATGTATGTATGTGTTAATATTCTTAGGAGAAGAAAGGATTATATGTCTCTTTAAGGAATTGTGTATCCACTGTCCAGTCACCTGAAATATAGTAAACAATATAATTATTTGCTCATCTGTCAATCAATCAATCTATCTATCTATCTACCTATCTATGTACTGTATACTGTATATGTATGTATGTATTCAAATACAACCAAATATATGTATACAGACACACACACACACACACACACACACACACACACACACAAACACACACACACACACACACACACACACACACACAAACACACTCACACACACACACACACACACACACACACACACACACACACACATACAAACACACACACACACACACACACACACACACAAACACACTCACACACACACACACACACACACACACACACATATATATATATATATATATATATATATATATATATATATATATATATATATATATATATAATGTATGTAGAGAGAGAGAGAGAAAGGACCGGACTAATTTCTCCTAGTTCTTCTGTTTGACTATAATGAACATTGTCTCGAAGGTAGTTAATTTTTTTACTGTTTTCCCATTGCAGCCTAAATTTCTGAAAACGTCTTCTAGTCATGCAGTGAATACATTTAGCATAATTGTCTCTCCTTGTCGAACCTCTTTACTTACCGGAATTTTCTTTACATCATTCCTCTATATTTTCTTCCTGAATAACATAGATTTAGGTCAATCTCGTTGTTTCAGCTATACAGTAGTAACCATCAAACAGTTCTATTGATGTCTCGCCCGTTCTTCTGACTTCATTACGACCTATGGTATCGCAGCTCACATATCTGTTTTTCAAGAACCTTTGTGCCTACCTCAGTAACCTGCGTCAGTACGTTGTGTGTCTCAAGCTTTTATTTAAAAAAAAAAAAAAAAAAAAAAAAGGTCTGTATGCTACCCAAATATTCCCAGATCCCTTCGTCTGGAGAACCTCTAACCTTCGCCATTACCAGCTACTCCATCACAGTTGGGATCTATGGGATGTTCTTTGAAGAGCCTTGTTGCTGTAGCTATATGAGAGGGAATACTTTATACTCCATTGGACTCGCTCAAATGATGTTTCAGGGTAAGCACACTTATAGTTATACTTGGCTGCCATAGTTCCATTGATCACTGGGATACACAAGTCTCTTCGCCACCGCATGGCAGTGTCCCTTTCATCCAGACATCCTCTCACATATACCCCTCCACCTTCCCATTCCGCAGACCAGTAATGCCAGCGGCTATTTGCGGCATCAACTGCAAAGCCATGGAAATTGCTACCAGACCGTGCTGGCTTTATGAATGGTGATGGCTGGACCCCGCTGGTTTAATCATTCACACACGTCCTCCTTCCCTAATGGTCAGGCCCATCCATATTGCTGCCTCTCTCGTGCATATTGGTACCACCTGCGTATTGGTGCCGTTCTCATCCTCAGCTATATCTAACTGTGTCCTGTCGGTCAGTTGTGCTCTGATCCGTCCCCAGTAGAGCCTTGGACGTCGTTACTGGAGTCCATACCATAAAACTGACGTTTTTTCAAGCTCTACTGACGTTTCACCATTTAGTTTTCCTGGTTATCGTCTCCTCACAAACTCTCTTAACAAGGGTGCCATCTGTTGTTATGTAAGATTTGAATATACAGCTGATACTATCTTGAACTTCACTTCTACAAACTTTGATTACTCATTATACAAACTGAATTATCTAATTATATCCAAATATATCTGTATGCTTAATCGCCCCCCCAATGCTTCACCAGAGCCTGGTGTATTTGACTCCATATCCCCACAATTGACGCTTACAACTGAAATTACCTTGTTGGATGATTTTAACGTATAGCACATATCTCTCGGACCTATTCCTGACAAATAACCCAGAGGAGTAAAGGATAGAGGTACTGTCACCACTTGGATCCTCTGACCACAATCACATCAGCTCCATTACTCAGTTGCACCAAACCTCACCGTTCTGAATCAGCCAGGGTGACCAGATGTCACTTTGATGTGGCAGACTGTGATGGATTTAGACATTATCTTGCCATTATTCCATGGCGTCTTCTCCACTGCCATCAAATCTACCCAGTCATACATTAATGGCAGTGCAAGCTGATATGAAATTCTTCACACCCAATCAACAATTTATTAAAAGATTTAACTAAAAAAAAAATCGACAGCATTTGTGCCAGAACAACTACCCAATAGTCCTAAAAATACAACGCTTTCCTAAAGTGAAAATGAAACAAAATCCGTCAGTCAGTTTAAGATTGCTTGAAATCACGCAAAGGCAGTAATAAATCTCGCCAAAAAAATAATCTTTCACGACCAAACATCCAGACTATTAAGTAATCCTAATGATAATAGAATATTCTAGCCATCACCCATTCCCCCACTAAAATCTTCTGACGGAAACACTATAAATGACCCTCGTGGAGAAGCGAACATCCTAGTCAGCATGTTTGCCAGAAATTCTGCCTTAGAGGAAATCGGTCAGAAAGATGCCGTACTAAAACTAAACTTTCCCGAAATTGTTGCAATAAAGATACATCCGTAGAATCAGCCCTAGGCAATTAACCAACCTACAAAACTCCAGGTACAGAAGGAATACCCCCAATTGTTTTGAAAAAGCTCTCCTCAGAACTCTCTCCTGTTTTAGCTTAATTATTCATATTATATACACCTACTTTTCAATTCTCTAATTTTTGGAACGAAGCCAATATCCACCTAATTCCGGAGAAAGGAAGTTCCTCTGATCCCTTTGATTACAGACCAAAAGCAAACACAACTTCTCTTGGTGCAGTATTTGAGACTATTATTAATAAACACATTGTTTAGGAGAGGGAGGGGATGCGTGGATCAGGTGTTCGCTGTGAGACAAGTGTGTGAAAAGTATTTAGTGAAAGGCAAGGATGTGTTTTGGGCATTCATGGATTTAGAGAAAGCGTATGATAGAACTGATAGGGAGGCTTTGTGCACTGTTTTAAGATTGTATGGACTTGATGGTAGGTTACTAGAAGGGGTGACAAGTTTTTATGTAAATAGTAGAACGTGTGTAAGAGTGGGAAATGCTGTGAGTGATTGGTTTTCTGTGAGATTGGGGCTGCGACAGGGATGTATGATGTCGCCTTGGTTGTTTAATATTTATATGGATGGTGTTGTAAGGGAGGTGAATGCAAGAGTTTTCGGTGGAGGTCTGAGTCTGGTGAATGTTGATGGTGGAGAGTGGAATCTGAAGCAGCTGCTGCTTGCAGATCATACTGCACTGGTGGCTGATTCAGAAGAGAGATTGAGACAGTTGATAGAGGAGTTTGGAAGGCTGTGTGAAAGGAGGAAATTGAAAGTAAATGAAAATAAGAGTAAAGTGATGAAGTGTAAGAGGTTGGTAGATGGTAGGAGGATGAATATAGTTCTGAATGGTGAGTTGCTTGAGGAGGTAGAATGTTTTAAATATTTAGGGTCACATGTTGCTGTGGATGGAAGAATAGATGTAGAAGTGAAGTTTAGAATGAATGAAGTAGGTAAGATGCTGAGAGGAGTGAAAGAAGTGTTTAGATGTCGTTCACTTAGAATGGATGTAAAGAGAAGGCTGTATGAGGGTGTTGTGGTACCGACTGCGTTATATGGAGCTGAAACATGGAATATGGGTGTAGCAGTGAGGAAAAGTTCGAATGTAATGGAGATGAGGTGTCTGAGGAGTATGTGTGGAGTGACGTGTATGGATCGAGTGCGAAATGATGAAGTTCGAAGGAGAACTGGAGTTGTTCGGGAGATGGCTGGTAGAGTTGAGTAGAGTGTGTTGCGATGGTTTGGGCATATGGAGAGAATGGATAATCAGCGACTGGTGTAAAAGATAAAAAAAAATGTACATGCTGAAAATTTTATTAACCATATCTATCCGATGTATGTTTATGTTTTATGCTTGCTTGCTATATCCAATTGATTTTATTTGAATTACGGTGGTTCACCCACTGAGAGGAATGATAAAAGTTATATGAAACCAGTCTTGTTTGATATGTCTTTCCTATGATATAATCAATCAAGCAATGTATAAATTAGCTTTTGTAGACACAGGAAAAAAAAAAAGAGAAAGTAGATCGTGGTGTTTATAGTCTTCATAAACAACCTGTTCAGTGTTTCCGTCTGTGTAGCTTCTGTTGCATTTGTCTTTTCCTGCTGGAGTTGTACTGGACACCTGGTGGGACTCTGGTGACTCACTAACACTTGAGGCGGATCAATTATACCGATCTGCTGGTCAGGCAACCCAGGTCAAGGCCTACTTCACCAATTTTTCGATTCATTCACACTCGCATTTCACAGTTTTAAATACTTCACCATTAAACGCCTCCCCTACGTCTGGTAAAACCGCCTCATGGTGATGAAGATAAAACTATCCATGGCGTCATTATTATGAAGGGGCTAATGAAGTTTCTACGTACCCTCTTCAACACAACATAACCATGCTTCACTCGCACTCAGTTTATATTCCCGTTTCTACGTCGCTTCTAAGCTGAATAAAATGTCTGACATTCGTAAGAAAAACTAAGAAAGGCACCATTAAACTGAAGGAATTATCTTGTTTTGACTCTTTGTCTTCAGAGTAGGACGGAACAACTTACCGATGGGGGAAGGGCGGTACGCTTCTGACCCTTTCAGCAAAGTCTCTCATGAAGGAAGCCTGGGCACTAATGGGTTAATGATTGTTTAACGCATTCACCACCACACTTTTTTCCTATGCTGGGTCATTCACCACCACACTTTTCTTCTAAGAAAGCGGTCACCGTACTGAAGGTGAAAATGCATTTTTTCCTGTAAGCACTTCACCTCTTGACGACACTTTCGCAGGGAATTTAAGTCGTCCGACGATAAGAAGAATAATGAAAGGTATCACCGTTCTGCAGGAGTTTACACGTTTATACACACAAAACATTAACTTATGTTTTTTTTTTTTTTTTTTTTTCATCATACTGAAACTAATTCCACGTGGCGAATTACGCATTTCATAATTCGGTGTCGGGAAACGTTTGAAATTATTTCTCTTCCTGTAGTTAATGTAAACCTTGCAACCAATTTATGGAGGGTTGGCAACATATCGTTCATTTATTTTTGGCGTTTGTCAAAAAAGTTTATGGAAGGGAATTAGAGGTTGTTTGTGGTATTTTGGAATACAGCCTATCCTACACGAATATTAATAAGTACATTTCACCTTGCACCTTAACCCTTTTATAAAGTTGACTATTATCGTTATCTCCATGTGATATTGTCTTGCATAGGCGAGAATTTTCGAACTGGAGGCGTTACGTATGGCCTTCATTAACCTCTTCAGTGTAAGAAATACTGAATAAGGTGAATAGAATCGTCTGAGGGACGCATTGATTTCTAATAATATAAGTCCACATTGTGAGCTGTTCCTCCATCACTTCCCCCTCTGACTTCCTCATGGCTGACATTAAAATGTCTTCAGCTGATGTATTTTCTGCCATCACAGGCCTCAATACTAACAAGGCATATCGGCCTGATGGAGTTCCTCCTGTTGTCCTCAAGAACTGTGCTACTGTGCTTACACCCTGCCTAGGTAAACTCTTTCGCCTCTGTCTATCAACTTGTACCTTTCCTTCTTGCTGGAAGTTTGCTTTCATTCAGCCAGTCCCAAAGACGGGTGACCATTCCCAACCCTCTAACTATCGTCCAATTGCTTTACCATCCTGTGCCTCTAAAGTTCTGGGTCTATTCTTAATAGAAATTTTAAAGCATCTTTCCTATCACAACCTTCTTTCTGATCGTCAGTATGGGTTCCGCCAGGGACGCTTCACTGGCGATCTTCTTACCTACCTTTCAGACTCCTGGTCATCCTCCTTTTGGGACTTTGGCGACAGCTTTGCCATTGCACTTGACGTCTCAAAGGCTTTCAGTCGAGACTGGCATAAATCTTTATTTTCCAAATTGCCCTCTTACGGTTTCTATCCTTCTATTTGTGCCTTCATCTATACCTTCCTTTCTGGGCGTTCTACAGCTGCTGTTGTAGACGGCCATTGTTCTTCTAGATCTATCAACAGTGGTGTTCCTCAGGGTTCTGTCCTATCACCAACTCTCTTCCATTTATTCATCAATGATCTTCTAAGCTGTTCATCTAACCTTATCCACTCGTATGCTGATGATTCCACCCTTCACCTTTCCATTCGGTTTCCACAACGTCCATCTCAGCAGTTACTTCAACAAACCAGGGATGAGGCTATGACACACCTAATGTCTGATTTGGCTCGTATCTCTGACTGGGGTAAAAATAATCTTGTTTTTAATGCATCAAAAACTCAGTTTTAATGCCTATCAACCCTTCAAAATCTTCCACAGGAGTACCCACTAATGTTTAACAACATCCACCTCAATCCTGCATCATCCTTGAACATGCTTGGGGTTTCATTCACTCGGGACTTATCTTGGAAAGATCATGTTGCATCTTTTGTAATATCTGCTAACAAGAGATTATGTGTGCTAAGCCGACTCCATGCCTTCATTACCCCTACACAGATGTTGACTTTATACATGGGTTTTATTCGCCCCTGTTTGGAGTAAAACTCTCATGTGTGGGGAGGTTACCCACGTACAGATTTTCTCAATAGGGTAGTCAAAGGCTTTTCGTCTCATCAACTCTCCTCCTCTTACTGACTCCCATCAACCTCTGTTTTTTCACCGCACTGTTGTCTCTTTATCTCTTTTCTATCGCTACTTTAATGGTCATTGCTCCTCTGAATTTTCTGCTTGCATCCCTTCACGTCTACGACGGGTGCGTAGCACCCATCTAGCAGCAAACTCTCATCCTTTTCTGTCCAGCTATCTAATGCAAGAGTTAACTGTTACTCCCAGTCCTTCATTTATGCAACAGGTCAACTCTGGAACTGTCTCCCTTTGTCTGTATTTCCTACTTCCTATGATCTCCGGTCTTTCAAACACAGTGTGTCCAGGCATCTCGAAATGAATGGATCTTGAAATTGGCTCTCTTTTATATTGTTTTTGTTTTTATTCTTGGAAGGAACTCTTTTGCAGGCTCAGCCTTTGGTTCCTTCTTCCTTCAATAAAAAAAAAAAATAAACTAGGAGATACAACAGTGGACGTGGTAGTGCAGTGTTATCATTTCCGACACTGATGTTCTGTAGTGCTTTAACTCGCCCCATCCCGATGTTTTCTGGGCAGTGATACGCCCCAGTTCCGACATTTTTGGACCTTTTTTTTTTTTTGGCTCAAACATCCGTTTTTAGTGAGAAACATCGAAAATTCATTGAGAAATCGCTCACCTGAGGTTTAAAATACTCGATCCAGGTAGGAGTACCTCCTTATCTTACAGGGTTTTCTATCAGGCTGGCTGCAAAGAAAACGAGTTCAATGGGAGGATAACTATTCTACACCACTCATAAACGGTATTTATTTATTAATTTGGTACGAATTTATATGGTTTTCAAACGGTAATATAGGCATTATAAGCATTGTTTCACTCACTAAATCACCACCATTCCTGACATTTTTTTGCCACATTACCTGATCATCATTTCTGACTGTTTCTTCCTCTAATGCTATGTAAAGTTTGTCCTCCACATTGTCATTGATTGGGGAATCACTCTGGCCCTGAATTTCTTACTGTGGCATGACATGGCTTTACTGGCCAGGTCACTGATAACAGGTGAATTGATGAGAAAAGGTCATGCAGGGGGGGGGAAGGAGGTCATGCTGGATAAGGCATTGTCCCTGCCTGGCATCTTCTAGAGGAAGGTGTCCCGTGTATACGTGCCAAAAATCACTCACGAAAATTGAAAATTGTGCAAATTAGGGACCTTGCAATGTTGCCGCGTTAATTTACGTCTCCGGGATATGAGTGCACATCATGTGAGGACGTGAATTCACGTCTCCGGGACGGGGTGGGTTAATGGTTCAAGCTGCCTCTGTCAGTTCATTAATGCCTTGTAATTTTTACCAATGGTCTAATGCTGCTACCAGACAACATTAACCCCTACACCGCGGGCATGTTTACCGATGTTTTGCGTGTGCCGCGGGGTTATTCGGGCTCCGACAGACTCTCAAAAAATATTTGCCAAAAATCAGTTATTAGTCCTAGAATATTAAAATTATATATGCTTATGGCACATACCTTCAGCTTTCTCCTGGAATGTTTGTTGAGCCTTCGTCAGTTACTGTAGGACTTGTGGAGACCTCTGAAGTTGGGTAATGAAGTCTCCACTTTACACTTCCCAAGAACCCGTAATATGATTACCACACCCAGATATTAACACTATAAACACTACTCTATGATTTTCAAGTAGTTTGGGATCCATACTCCAAAAAAAAAAAAACACTGTGAAAGCAATGAAAATTATGAGCGCGTCTGACCGTCGCACTTGCGCTAGTTCGCTCTTGGTACTCTGTCATTTATTATTCATAAAATCCCTCACACTTTATATTTCTATTACTATATAACACTTATATATATCTACAGTCTTTATCCATAAGTTTCCTTCAGTAGTATTAGTTTATTGTCACTGTAGGGATTCAATTTCTTTCAGTAAAATACGTAGCATTCACTTTCTCGTCCTGTATACTAGCATTGAGAGAGAATGTCACTTTCATCTTCACTCTCCTAACTCATAGTATTCAGACATGCTAGAGTGAAACTTTCACTTTCATTACTCCTAGGGTATATACTCGTATTCTTATAATACTACTCATTTACATTTCTATTTACGTTCTCTATTTTATTTACATTATTTACATTTCTATTTTATTTACACTGTGTTATGCACTGTCACTTGAAGTAACTTATAAAACTATTTTCCATTGTTCACGTATATTTACATTCATTACTTTCACTTGCTGTTTACACATTATTTACACATTATTTACAATTCCACTTGCACTGTTTTACTCAATAGAAAGATCGTAGTCACTCTTTTATCAATTGTCAGCCCTTTACCTCTTTCCACACGAGGTTTAGTAGGGGGTAAAGGTCACAGGGCCCTTTGCATGGGGGTGAAAAAGTCCCTGAAGTCAGCAAGACGAAACAGACGTACCTCCACTTCGGAAGATGAGAGTAAACTGATAAGGGAGGGCCGGGTGGAGGCCTACTTAGGGGATATTCAGTACTACCAATGTTAGCTCTTAAAACAGCTATGTATAGCACTGAAATGATTGGCAGGAAATCTAGACAATACATTATAAATTAGGTAGTTCCAGGTGAATGTAAATATCACTTAGGCTTCTCCCTTCCCTCCTTATATGTATATTTATTACGAAAATAGATTATACGGCATATTTCAAGGGGAAAAAAACAGCGAAAGTTAGCGAACGAGTGCACGTGAGGTGTTGTCAGGTGATACTTAGCCAATTCCAGGTGTATGGCACTCTCACTTACCTTATTTCTTTCTTGTATATATTATTTGGTATAAGAATAGGGCATAGGGCTTATTTCAATGGATGAAGTCAGTGAAAAATTCCAGGGAAGATTTACTTAGCGTAGCACGGCCGGGCAGGCGAGAGGATAGGGTAATGGAGGGGGGGTAAGGAGGGGAGTCAAGAACGGGGAGAAATGGCTAAATTGTCAACAATGGATGGGAGTACAGATGAGATTAGAAGTGCTGACTAGTGTTGGACATTGGCAGTACTGATAGATGATACAAGCCCCCACTTGGAAGCCCGGGTGAATTCAAAATAACACAGAATCACAAAAGCGACGCCCCGCGGTATGATCCCTTGCTCCCAAGCGTCACGAAAGTGACGCCCCGCGGTTAAGGGGTTAATCACTTTTGGAGATCTAGAATCGGAGGGATTACATACAACCTTCAGTCGTTCACAGACAGGGCCCTCCACAATCCGTCTGTCTATTTCTTTTCTTCTGTATCGAACAAAGTAACCTGTAGCAGATTACATCATTTTGCTTCCCTCTTTCAGTGTGAGAGACAACACCTATTACACAGTGTAACGTGGCATGCCGCCCAGTCGCATGTGTTGCCTGCAAGTTCTTCATAAATGATAACTGGGCGTTGCATTTACCTTCACCCTCAATGTTTTAAGATTATGGTTGTTGAAGTGACGTCTGATGAAACAAATTACCTCACAAATGCCTCATGGAGTGACTATATTCTTTTTTTATTTTACGTGGCCTAAAACTGCCGTATGTCGATGCTGAATACAGAGTTGTAACAAGATAATACCTGAATATAATGCTGACCACAAAGTAGCACTATGGAAAATATGCCAATGAGATACATGAAAGGAGCTTCAAATTGATGGAAGTCTGGGGCAGTGTGAGGTAAATTAAGTATAGATAGATAAATTAGCCAGTGTACTATATTTATCATTTATTTATCTCTTTATCTATCTACCTGTCAGTCAGTCTTCCTGTGGCACTGACACTTGTGCCTAATGAATGAGGAATTAATGAGACAGGGACACTGAAACAGAGCAGGAATGGAGAATAGGGAGAGGTGTGAGTAATTGTGAAGAAAGAATACGAAAGGAAGACAGCAGAGGCAACAGCAGCAGCAGCAGCAGTGACTGCAGCAGTAGTAGTAGTATTTGGAGTAGTAGTAGTAGTAGTAGTACCTCCTTCAGTAACCATTTACATATTTTACTCATCTTATGTGAGCAAGATATATAACTGCTATTTATCTAGATAGGTAGCGCGAGAACAATAGCAGTAAGTATTGCAGAGACATGTCCAGAGATAATCTGTAACATTAAAGTTTGGACAATATGACACTGTGTATCCCTTTCTGTCCCGACTAATATAAAAACTGTTCCACACATTGAGATTCCAAAACACAGTTTCGTTTTCTACTTTACTGTTAGTAACTTAGTACAAGACAGTTACATTATTTTAGCAACACAGATGGAACCAAGTCACTCAAAACATGGAGATTTAACTCAATTACATATAATTACAACCCCTTAATGTATCATAATGACACACTTATGAGTATTGTATGTTTATTTGAGTTCTAACTCACTACTGGAATAACCACAAGAATTATTCCCACGAACAGGGACTAGAATTAATTATTGCTGATTATCCAGTGGAAGTTCTCTTGCGTTTTTAATTTACGCTTAGGCATGTGAAATTCCTTTGTCTAGTACACTCAGTCTCCCCATATAAGCTACTTCCACGCACCATATTCCTTGAGCTGTCCATGGCCTCGTGAATGTCTACTCTCTGCAGCATTGTTGTGTACCGAGACACTCTCAAAAATGTCTGCCAGCCACCTAAGTCTGTACTCTGCTGTTCACCCTTATGCCTCTGTTTTTATCTAGTTCCAGGAGCACTGTCTTGCCCGTCACTTTGTCTAGCTCCATCTGAATCACTTATGCTAAAATTAAAGTTACATTTAGGGGTTTCTTCTCGTAACCTCTTACTAAAATTAGTTATTGATTTGAGCAGTACACTCTCTCATAACGCCTGTTTGTTCAGTCCACGCCCCACAGTGGATCCTTGGTACTCCATAGGAGTCAGGCCTACATAAAAGATCTCAAGAAATTTCGCATATTTCACTGTGATGCATTTTTACTCGTTATTTTATCCTTGTTTCTGCAATTTCCTTGTCTCCCATTGTCTCAAAGTCTTCACTGCAGCTGTTCATGCTTCCTGAGGTATGTTCTGATTTCCCCCTGATGCCTAGTTTTAACAGCATTATATGCCACTTTCAGCAACTTACGACACTTTCGGTGTGTAGCAGTTTTTTCCTCCACTTCATTTTCTCCTTCTCTACTTCCTTCTTTCTCCTCGAGGTAGCCAGCCGATCCTAAAACATGTTTAATGGGTGTGGCAGGTAGGCTTACGGGTCAAGGGGAAGACCGCCTCCCATATTTATAAGTTTTATAAACACTTGCTCCACACGTGTTGGCTTCGGCATGGTTGAGATCCATGACTTTATCCAGCGTTTGGGTGTCTCGACATACAGTGTGGCACCATCTGTCTGTCTGTCTGTCTGTCTCTCTCTCTCTCTCAGTTTATACATAAATTTGTGTCTGTTCCTTTATCAGTCTACCTTCCTAAGTACCTACATATCATCCAATCGTTTGTCTGACTATTAGTCTGTCTATTTCTGTAATTTTTTTTTATCAGTCGGCCTGTCTATTGCCTAATGCCATATTTTGTAAAGAGTAGACCAGACAAAAGAGCATCCTGGACACACACACACACACACACACACACACACACACACACTTTTTAACTAGATTTTCCATCATTATTTTTCCAGCCGGTTTTCTCTCTCTCTCTCTCTCTCTCTCTCTCTCTCTCTCTCTCTCTCTCTCTCTCTCTCTTATATATATATATATATATATATATATATATATATATATATATATATATATATATATATATATATGTGTGTGTGTGTGTGTGTGTGTGCCCTAACCAGATATCACCAAGTTAATTTCATCCTTTCCACCCAGTTACCACCACTATCAAAATCGCATCAGCATCGCCAGTGTGAGACTCATCCACTTAATGGTACTGTATTGTTATATTGGGGTACTGAGGCGTTGCTGGCAAATGGGTGTTCATGTGGGAAGTAATATGACTGTCAGGCTGTTATTTACCTAGTCACTTGCCTAATTGTACTGGCTATTACCTCCCCCAGGAAGAAGTCACGCGAGGTATTGTTTTTGGTCTTGTTTGTTTGTCTGTTTGTTTGTTAGCAACATTACGGAAAAAGAAGCTGAATGAAATTACATGCAACTTTCAGGATATGTGGACACTGATCTCAAAAGAAAGTGATTAAATTCTGAAGGTACAGTACTCGAGTGATCCTGTAAGGTCAAAATCAAGGACACCGATTTCAGAAGGCTAACCTGAAACCGGCTGAAGATAGACATATTTACTATTATCAACGTACAGGACCTCCTACATGTGCTTTCATTTGGCACCATGATCTTTGACCTTGGGTGACCTTGAAAGGTCAAACTCAAGGTCACGGATATTCAGGGGGCAATAACTCGAAACTGGTTGAAGATAGAGATATTTACTATTATCAAAATATAGGAAGTCTCACATGGGCTATCATTTGGCACCATGACCTTTGACCTTGAGTGGTCGGGCGAGGTTTGTTGTGCCTGGCATCACTTGTTTGTCTGTGTTAGCCAGCCTGCAACTTGCCACAAACTCATAACGATTGGGACTGATTACAGCAAAGAAGGTTGGGTTAGGTTAGTTTAGGCTGAATGAGGTATATTAAGGTAGGATTAGGTTAAGCTAGGTTAGTTTGAGTTAGACTAGGTTAGGTTGGGTTGGGTTGGTAGGGGTGATATAGTAAGGTATGGTTGGGTTAGGTAGGAAAGATAAAGTAAGGTAAGGTGAGTTAGGTAGGAAAAAGTAAAGTAAGGTTGGGTTAAGTAGGGAAGATAAAGTAAGGGAATCATCGGTTAGGTAGGACAGATAAAGTAAGATAAGGTTTGGTTAGGTAGCAAAGATAATGTAAAGTAAGCATGGGTTAGGTAGGAAAGATAAAGTAAGGTTAGTTTGAATTAGGTGGGTAAGACTCACTGCACCTTTTTCATAGTCTCTTTTCATATTTCGTGCACTTCAGCTGTGCATTCTTCATGCATAGAGTGCATCAACCTTGAGAACATGTCACCAGAAAGTGACTGACTCCATCATATCTCACTGCTTTGGCTGGGGGTGCCAATGTCCCTTCAAGTCTCATCCTTATTTCTTCAACCCTTATAATGCCTCGTGCATTTGTCTCCTGTACTGTAGGTGTGTGGTAACTACTGATGGATCAATATGATTGTAGAACCTAAAGGCAGCGACTATTGCCATGTTCAGTATGTCTGAAAAAATATTCCACCACCACCACTTTGGACGTAGTCTTGGTCTGTACGATGCCAACATTCTCTCACAGACATCAACACCTCTCATGCCTTTATTGTACATCTTCATGAGATACGGTTGGGAGACTAGCTTGTTGTTTTCTTTCTTCACATCCCTTTCTCCTGTTTGAAGTGGATTCACAACATAACAGTTACTAGCAACAGTCACAGTAGAGTTGTCATTCCACTTCACACACACTACAATACCATTTGACCTTCAATCAAATCACCCTCTCACGTTTTTCAACTTCATTCTTTGTTGGGAGAGGACAGCGTCCTGTTCCCTTTGCAGGAATGGTTCCACAGGCTCGAATAGCCTTTTGAGGCAATTCTGTCAGCAGCTTATGTCTTGTGAAAAAAAATAATCAAAGAACACATGTTGGTATGGCCTCTCAATTGGCTGCAACATTTTATTGACAACTCGGGATTCCAAAAGTGACATAGTCACCCTTTTTACCATGGTAGATGGAGAAGATGTATGGATATCCATGCACACTACACACCATGCACATTATGTGTCTAAAATTGTGTTGTTTCCATTGTCAGCAGACTCTCTGGATCTGCGTCTGAGACAAGTATATATGCAGAAATACTCAAAGCAGGGTCAGTGACCTAATGTATCTTGGGGAGGTCCAGGTGCAACAAGTATCAATTTGTTTCTGTCTGTAAGGTAGCGATGTAGTACTAGATCTGAAACCTGCTTATTCCTGTATGAACATGGGTAAATTTTATAGGGCAACATGCCAACGTTCCCATTTGGGTAACATCAGAAGTCTTCTACTCTGCGCATTCAAAAAAAATCAGTGGATGTAATATCAAAGCCATTAGTCGAGCTATTCAGTAAAATAACAGAGAAACAGTAAGGTGCCTCGAGAGTGGAAACTAGCAAATGTAACCCCGATATTTAAAAAAGGCAACAAATTGCAGCCAGGAAATTATCGACCAACAGGTTTAACTTCAGTGGTGTGCAAGTTGTTGGAAACTATTCTCAGAGACAAATTTGTTAAGCACTTAGAAATAGTTTCATCAAAGATTCACAACATAGTTTTCGAAATAAGCGCTCTTGCCTCACGAATCTCTTGGATTTCATCTATGATGTGTTCAATATATATGACAAGACCAGATCTGCTGACACTGTATATCTCGATTTTCCAAAATCATTTGATAAAGTTCACCATAAAAGAATACTTGAGAAATTGAATGCGCATTGGTTCAGAGGGAATGTGCTGGGGTGGATTGATAATTAACTTACAGAACATAAACAGAGGAACGTTATAAATGGTAAAGATTGGGACTGGAAAGACGTTACTAGTGGTGTGCCACAGGGCTCAGTACTGGGTGTTATTCTGTTTTTAATATACATAAATGATATAGATGAGGGTTTAATTTGTAAAATAACCAAATTTGCTGATGATACTAAAACTGTTAACAAAGGCAGGCAATACAGTGGCCTCGATCAACTGATTAATTGGGCCCGAACCTGGCAGATGGACATTAGTATTAGTAAATGCAAAGTGCTTAACATTGAAAATAGAAATGGAAAAGCCAGTAGTCGTGAAAAAGACTTAGGAATTATTATGAAAAATGATCTAAAACCAAGAGAACAGTGTACTGAGACTGTTAAGAACGCCAACAAATTAATCGGAATCATTGGTAGGGCATTCGAATATAAATACAATAATAACATCCTCACCTTATATAATTCTCTGGTTCGCCCAGATTTAGAGCATTGTGTCCAGTTCTAGTCACCTTATTACAAAAAAGATATTGATAAACTTGAAAAAGTACAACATCGGGTAACCAAAATGATACCTAGCTTCCGAAACAAACAATACGAGGAGCGTTTAGAAGCCCTGAATCTCTTCACCCTACCTAAACGCAGATTACGAGGAGATATAATTCAAGTATTTATAATATTCAAGGGGCACGATAACATGGCTGTTGATAAATACTTCACAATGGATCACTCGAATTATACTAAAGGCAATGGGCCCAAAATAAATGGCAAACGATTCCACTTGCATGAAGCTAAGCATTTCTTCTTTAACAGAGTTGTGAATATATGAAACAAATTGCCCTCCAGTGTAGTAAACTGATACAGTACGAGTACTAACCTTTAAAGGCTGCTTGGATAAGTATCTGTCGTCTAACCCGCAGCTTAACATGTTTACTCAAGAATGAAACACTTGTGTATATATAGCAACTTTTTTTTTTTTCTCAGAGCCCGGATCAATTTATTAAATGTAATTATAGTATAAGCACAGACTAGGATATGCACAGATAGCCCTGAGTTAACGGTCACTACTCTTATTTTCGACCTGTGATGGGCTGTGGATCACTGAGGGTCCCTGTTACTAAAGTGACCACCTTTGGGATTTTTTTTTTTAATCTACCAGGGGCCATTGCTTCAGGAGGAAACTTGTGTACTTGTCCCGCATGGGAAACTACCTAGTCTCAGTGAAGTCAACAGAGCTGGGGCCTGATTGACTGCTGCCTACCTTAAAAGCACCAGGTGAGGCTGCCGCACCACCCCCGAACATCCACACTGTGCACTGTGCAATTTCCACACTGTGTCTACAGGCGCCCTATTAACTCAAGGTACCAATACCTGTCGTGCCTTAGTTATTTATTATTTGATTATTCATTTTACTTTACTACTTTCTCTTTCAGATTATTGAAACTGGCAGCTTATAGATAAAGTATTATAGAATGCAACTTTTCCTTTCAGTCTTTCCTACAAAATTTCCATACCAATTTTTCCATGCTGCATGGTGATTTTTCTCACTTTTTCCTACCAAATTTAACTGGAGAGTTTGGGGGCTGGGAGAGCCTTGTTGCTTTACTATTTTTGTCCTTCAGCATGTGGAATTAGATCTCGCAGTCATAATCTACACTGTAACAAACAGCCTCGAAAGGACCATAAGGTCTGTTGCTGTTTGCATTCCTTTCTACTCATTTGTACTCCTTTATACTTTATCTTTACAAAGTTATGCTCTTTTAGTCTATTGATGATCTCAAGTGGGATAAAACTTTCTAAAGAAATACTTAATATAATATATATTTGGTGACTAAGATTTAGCAGCAAAAAATAAATAAAATAAAACCTAGATTGGTAAAAAAAAAATTGTGATAAGTAGAAGAGCAAACTGATAAAAAAATAATTTCTGTACATATGATTAACTGAACACCAATGAAGTTAGTTTGGCACTGTGAGTAAGAAATCAATAAACTGCTTTTTTTTTTTTTTTTTTTTTTTTTTTCATTTTAAAGTTCCCAAAATGGGAACGTTGGCGCTTACTAAAATGAATTTAAAAGCATTTGGGAGTAGAATGCTAATCGCCAGCCAAAATATGTTGTTGGATAAGGTACACGGTACCTACAAACCATATTAGAAGACCAGCTATTTTGGCAATAGATACATAAGCATACAAACATGCACAGACCCTCACACAGACACACACTGACAAAAACTATATCACCTATCCTTGCTAAAAGCCGGTGATCAAGATATATAGCCCCTGGCATTCAGTCGTCTTTGATCAAACCCACACCTAAAGTAACTGGCTTCTGCACCTCCGCATAGTTACTATATCCTGAAGGTTTCGTGAAAAATTGTCCCTAACTTTTCGAGATTATTTGGCAAAACACACACACACACACACACACACACACACACACACACACACACACACACACACACACACACACACAAAAGCTATATCTCCTCTGCTTGCTAAAGGTGGGTGATAAAGTGAAATAGAACTTATTAACAAAATGCGAATGCCTCATTAGAGCTGGGTACAAAAGCACTTAAATAATTTTCTTATCTCTCATTTTGTAGGATGTGGGTACGACATATTAATGTAAGGTCTGAGGTACTGCTTGTTTAAAGGGAAAGACTTCAACTCAAGCGTAGGGTAAAAAATTAAATCGGTGTGTCAAGGATGAAATTGCTCTCACGTCAAGTGTGTGTGTGTGTGTGTGTGTGTGTGTGTGTGTGTGTGTGTGTGTGTGGTGGATTTGTGGTGAGTCTTATTAGGATTTAGATAATGCAACAGTGTAGCGTATGTATATTTTATATAACTAATTATAAAGTATATGTCAAGTATAGGAGAGGAGAAAGCAAGGGTGAAGGGAAGGTAACCAGAGAACAAAGAAGAAACTGACTGTGGCAGTATGATGTATGTATGTGTAGATAATGTATAGATAATGTGAATAATTATACTGGGTTAATAGTGTAGGTTATGTAGATGATGTCTAAGTAATGTGTACATAATGTGTTGATAAAATAGATGTTTTGATAACGTAATGCCTAGGATACGTACATAGTGTGTAGAGAATGTGCAGATAATGTGTAAATAGTGTAGATAATGTGTAAGTACTGTAATGTGTAAATAATGTAGACAATGTGTATATAATGGAAATGATGTTTGGATAATGTAGTTAATGGAGGTAACGTTTAGATAATGTGCATTTTTTTTTTTCCTCTGAGGAAAGGAGGAGGGAAGAAGTTAAACTAGCCATTTAGCGAAGTACAGATTCATTATCGTAAATACCGATAGGTGGAGTGACGTTGTTAGTGTTGATCAACGCCGGACTGTTTGGCAGAATAGACCCATCAACTGCAGGCAAGCAACAGCTTGGGTGTATGTAGGTGAGGTGGAGGGAGGGAGAGGGAGGGGTAGACCGAGGATGAGGTGGAGGGATGGAGTTGAGAGGTATATGAAGGAGGGGGGAGTGAGTTGGGGGGAGGGTAGTCAAACGGTGGGTGACAGAGCGACTTGGAGGAGTTTTGTCTGCGGCCACCCTTTGCGGGATTAGGGCGTCGGGCTATAGATAGATAGATAGTTTTTTTTTCTTATTTGCTACTAAAATTTTATAGATCCTGTTTACACATATTTTAATTATTTAGTGTACTTTTTTAATTACCTCACCTTTTAATATTCATCCTAATTTACACTGGAAAGAAGGATAGAATGATGATGAGGATAAGGATGAAAATGGGGAGGAGGAGGAGGAGGATAATGAGAAGGATCATGAGGAGTATTTATTTATTTTTCTTTCACTCTGACATTAAAGGGTACAAATGATTCCTCCGCTTCCCTCACACAAGACGTATGCCTCAGAGTAAGAGTCACGGCTCTTTTTTTCTTTTTCTTCGTAATGGTTCGTATCTCAAGTGGAATTACAGATGGACTGATGACGATGATTTTCAATGGTGTAAAAAAAGTACATATGTCAACACAAGTTGATGTCATCTTTCATAACACAGCAATCAATGGTTTAAGAAAACTCCTGATTACTACTTAATATCAAATATCACAAATTGTTATGTAATATTATAATTCATTAATTTGTTCTGCTTCTTCACACTAAAGGCGTGACAATTAACAATCTTATCCAGACACAAGACACACGCCTCTGGGCAAGACTTACTGTACTGCTCTTGGAATTCATCATGGATACAACCACCACAAATTTTGCCTCAGGGGCGAGAGAGAGAACGCTGAGAGAATGCTGATGAGATGCAGGTGGAACCAAAAATTCATGCATGTTTGTGTGTGTGTGTGTGTGTGTGTGTGTGTGTGTAGAAAGAGGAAGAATGGAGAATGTTTTTTTTTTTTTTTTTTTTTAAGAACAGGACAGAGGAAGGAAAAACAAATGAATGAAAAAAAAAACTAATCCATACACCAGATTACTGGTGTCGTCTGTTCATAAAATATCTGTAACAGTTAGACTTGAACAGCTGTAGGTTGAAGTTTGGAGGGAAACAACTCTGGGGAAGCGAGTTCCAGAGAGATGCAGTTCGGGAGATGAAGGAATTCTGATAGGCAGAAGTTCTGCAGTATGGCTGAGTGACATTCCAGTCATGAGCGCTACCAGATGCCCGTGTAGCATGAGGGAAGGCATGGAGAGGTGGCACAATGGACGCAACTTCGTCTGAGCATTTGCCAAAAAAATATCTGTAAAATAATGCAAGGGAGGCAACATTCCTTCTTACTTGTAGGGGAGGTAGTTTATTTGTAATAGCAAGGTTGTTAATGATTCTAACAGCTTTGTTCTGAATTTTGTCTAGTTGTCTTAATGCAACCTCTCCACATCCATTCCACAAGGGTGAGCAGTATTCAAGCTGAGAGCACACATGACTCTTAAAGCTAACTGCTCGTCAGTGTGTGAATTCAGGTGTATAGAGAGAAAAGGAGGAATGTGTGTGTGCGTGCGTGTGTGTGTGTGTGTGCGTATGTGTGTGTGTGTGTGTGTGTGTGTGTGTGTGTGTGTGTGTGTGTGTGTGTGTGTGTGTAATTGTTATTTTCACGTGTATTATTTTAATGATTTAACGACAGCTTTATCGTTTTATTTTTGTTGCCATAGTTATTGCTTTAAGCCTGGTGGGCCTTTGCCTTGTTGTGTTGCTCAGATTTAATTGCTCTCCCTCTCCCATCGCTTTATTGCTCAGCCTCTCTTTCTCTTCACCTCCTCCATCCCTTCCTCTTTGTATATTACCATTGATGCATCTCTTCCCATCCTTCATCCCTCTGCTGCTTCTGCTAGCCCTTAGTTAGCCTCTCTAACCAGAGGCTCGAGGACACGCTTTTTACCTGCGTCACAAGGCACCAGGTATTTGGGATTAGCGCCACCTTAACTTATTGTTGATGTTGCAAAAAATTTTATATTTGTTTTCACTGCAGTTAAATCGATAGTCCTACAATACCCATAATCATAAGTTATATTCTAATGACTGCTCCCCAATATTATCAAAATTCTAAATCATGCCACTCGTTTTTTGCCCTCATTCCCTATTCTCTACCCCATGACACTTTTACTCTAAAAAAAAAAAAAAAAAAAAAAAAAAAAATAGCTTTATTGCACTGAATCCACTAGTTCTACAACACTGATTATCACGAGTTGTGCTTTCCTATCCCAGCCTCACCGCCAACCAACATTGTAGCCCATTCCATCAACTCCTTTACCTGCTAGATCCACTTCATTCATCCCACCCTCTGATGGTTTTTGGCTCGACAAAGGTCACGCAGTAGACAATCAAACTTGTTTATGTTCTTCTTAGTACCAAACGACTGCATTTACCTTGGAACCATACCAGCTGTGAAGGGACGCGTGACGGCTGTTGAAACGTTGAAAGGTAACAGGAATAATTATAAAGAAGTCATCATAATCAAGTGAAAAAAATGTAACTTCCTAAATAAATTAATAAGGAAGAAGGGCTGGCAAGACTCCTAAGCTCTCGAGGATAAGGCCTTTAGTTTCATGGTCTTAGCAGGTTCCCTTGGATAGCATCGTTGTTTATACTGACTAATCTAGTGAAAGTTGCTTCGACGCAGTCTTAGTTCACACCCTCCAGAACGACACGCCTTCTCTTAACTTTTTCACTATTGTATGATAGTTTTATTTAGCATAGTGGAGACACACCGGCGATAAGGGGCTACAAAACGATCTTAATTAATCCATTTACTTCCCGAGAACCATCCTAAGTATTGGGGGAGGAGGTGGCAGAATCGGTAGAGAGATGATCTGTAGTCCTAATGGATCCAGGTTCGAATCCCGGCTGGGGCAGGGAACAATTTAAAGATTTGAATTTCATTAAAGCTGACTTTCTTGATCTACCAGAAGACCCACCGATATGTCATAAAAATACCCCCGTTAATACCAGTACTCCAGTCCTGTATGAGACAGCCCTAGCATGTATTCAATATGGACGGTGGGTGTTAGCGCCGAAGTGGTGACATGTGGAGGTGTGTGGACGTAGGAGGACTACTGGGCCATGCTAACGGGCTATGAAGTCTATGCCCAGAGTCGGACACACACACAGACACACACACACACACACACACACACACAAAGTGAGCAAGGAAGGTAAAAATATAAAAATATAATCGTTCAGAAAGAGTTAATCTAGTCAGCAGGATTACCTACTAAATACTGTAATATCGCCATATCCAAACAGTTTTACTCAGCTGAGCAAAAAGCACTGGGATCCGAAATGTTAACAAAAAGAAAACAATTAGACCTGAGGTTTATAGCGAACTTATCCTCCTGAGAAACACACATCCGCTGGAACATATACCAGTATTTTATTCAGTCGCACCAGAAGATTTATTTATGAAGGTCCAACAGCAGTAATGTTAAAGAAAAGCCTGCAGCCTGTTGAACTACCCTAAACCTGCATCCTATGTTGGTAAAATTTCCTTTCAGTTAATTTTTCCTTTGCTTTAGCATGCTCTTGTACCAGTGATAGGTGGGGGCATCAATCACCCACTCACCTTATATACTACTACCTTTAGGTGACTCTGCACTGAGAGACAAGTGGAAGGGTTTCCTATTTTCAGGAAGCCAGTTATCACGTTGGA
The DNA here is from genome assembly GCF_032717465.1 of Coenobita brevimanus. Taxonomy (NCBI): domain Eukaryota; kingdom Metazoa; phylum Arthropoda; class Malacostraca; order Decapoda; family Coenobitidae; genus Coenobita; species Coenobita brevimanus. The sequence continues at coordinate 4,538,548 of NC_137062.1, read as the reverse complement.
TTTGTCAAGATAATCAGTCAAAAGTCTGATGGTCCAGTGGATTAAGGCGATCCAACCCGATGTGGCTCATAACTTTACATTTGAGGGAAAATTGGGGTTTGTGACTCACAGTAGGTCATTACGGGGCACCGTCTGATCACTTTCACTTTAAATGTCTAGACTAAGTGGCTTAGCCTGGACCCCGACGTTCCTCATAGGCTAATTAAGGAGAGGGTGAGTGATAAACATAATTTAATACTTCTTCTCTTTCACCTTAACATAATCTAATGCAGGAAATATTTGTTTTGCTATATTTTCCTTTATATTTACCATGTTCTTCCTGGTTTTTCAAATTTTGACCGTAATTTAACATATATTTTCTTTCTTCGCTGTAAAGTTTTTCCTTTTTTTTTCATATGTCAATCAGCATATATTCTACAACCATTTTCATATACCGAGGATCGTTCCCTGACGTTATTACTGTCTTGAGAATAAGCACAAACCTTCTTTACCATTATCATTTTTTTTTTTTTACTTTATTCTCTCATACCTCTCTCTCTCTCTCTCTCTCTCTCTCTCTCTCTCTCTCTCTCCACAGCCTCATAAGCTCAACTGTGCCTCACCAGATCACCTGCTTGGTGAAGCAGCTGGTGATCAAGTCTGGTGGGTGGAAGGCTACAACATTTCTTTATAAAATTCAATATACATTTCGTTCACATTAAATTGGTCCAGGTTTTCGTCCTTCTGCAGTTTATTTCACAAAACTCAATGGTAGGAACAGATAATGCAATGGCTTAACGTCCTTTCCATAGCACTTTTTTGTGACTAACGCCATGTTTTTTATGCTCCCTATTGTTACAGGTCTTTTGTAAAAATAAGATAATGCTATGGATCTACAGCTTCTTCATGGCCTTTTATGTGACTTGCACCACAGTCTGGTGATAATTTCTTGTTATAGCTCAGCGTTGAAGATTGAGGCACGGTATATTTATACCAGACTAGTGAGCGCAGGATAGACCTTCACAATTTTCTGGTTCTGTTTGTTGTTTTTAAAGAAGCATTGGAGAGTTCACAAAATTTTCATACTTAGCGATTTAATCTACCTTAAACAGTTTACTATTTTCTTGTATGTTGTGTTTATATATTTATTACGTTTAAAGAGAACATTATTAACACACATGAGGTTCCTGAAGTGTAATTTGTAGTATACAGCGCTAAGGAGAAGGTGTTATGAAGTCTGCCATGACAATAAGATTACGACAGTCTGTGTACAGTAGTGCGTCCCTATACTTCCAAGTGACAAGGCAGGCTGCGTAACGTATATTTCATTGTTATTTATTGTGTATATTACACCTGGGCATGGTGCTGTGTGCTATCTAAATCAGTTTGACTCTGTCCAACCGGTAATGTATTTGAATGTTTTACTGTTGCTATAATTTAACCAGATTATTTTGTTTTTTTTAACCTTTGTGGAGACCTGTTGTGACGAAGCGGTTAACGAAGGTTGTATCAAGTTTCTCCATTGCAAAATATCTATCTAAGGCTGAATAAAATTGTCTGGAGATGACAAGAATAAATGGAAAGGAGGTTGAGGAAGATAAACACGATATTCACATTTTTCAATCGGGCTCCCTTGTTTACTTCAAACAAAATGTTCTCGGGAATAACCAGTTGTCACCTCGGTCAAGAGTGGCTACAAGTTCCCGGATTTATTAATGCACCTGAATGTGACAACAAAAGGCTGATTAAACTTATTTATTTATTTATTTATTCATTCATTTGCCTTACATCCTCATAACTATATGAAACTTCAGTGAAACCTCTTACATAGGAGAGCATAGAAAAAAAGTCTTCAACTAGCGAGACAGCAATTGCGAGCAAATACTCTTAACATTTCTTAAACTTTGTTTCTTAAACGCCAATGCATATATTTGCTTGTATTCGTAACCCATATGAAACGAACGACTCTCACAATAAAGAGGATAGAGAACCCATTGAAAGTGATATCGTTCCGTGCTGAAACTTCACGCGAACCCAAGCAGAACATGTATCTGTACTGGGATGGTTATTCTGGTGTCTTGTTCCTTTACGGCCTCCTTTTGGTGGTTACTTGCCCGTCTTTTTAAATTGCGGGACTTTAAAATATTTCTGAATGTCTCATCAGAAATAAAATTGGTGTCTCGAGGCAACGTGCCCAGATACATGTAATTCACCGGGTCGGTCAGGATCACTTGATGGTCGTGATGGTCAGCTTTTACCCTCCCGGAAGGGAGCTGAGAGCTCATATAGTCCGATCTAAGGGCAAGGCTGTGACCTTCACACACGCACACACCCATCCCCTTGCTCAAGGGGGACAGTAACCACCCACTTCGTCAGTGAAACTTTTCGCAACCTGAGCGAGGCGCGAACTCCCGTCCACCAGTTGGCAAGCGGGAACGTTACCACTGCACCAGCGAGCGGTGTAACGCATATGTGATGCCAATCAACCCATAAATAAGGGTAAGTGGCCGCGGCAAAAAGTGTTGGTAAAATGACTTAAAACACAAACATTAACACCAGATACAGAGAGAAAAGCAATACATTTTACCTTCGAGGAATCAGATAAAATCCTTTATAATGAAAGGCCTATGTCACACAATAAAAACTAGAATCCAACGAAATGTTCTCCAGTGATTATTAACATGTAGGGGCCAAAATAATTACAGAAACATATATATTCCTGTAAAATGCACAGAAATAAGAGGACATTTAAATTGAGGTGATATTCAAAGTTTCATACTCATTACTACATTCTAAATTGTACTCACAAACCGATTGTACCTGGTGGGATATAGTAATGGGTTCATAGCTTTGAATCTCCTTCCTTCCCAAATGCTCTCTTGTTTCTGTGCTTTTTAAATATTGTGTTTCTATACTACCTCGTCCTTACATGTTAGGAATCATTTATAATTATTTTTTTATATATTAGTTCATGATCTGATATGGAAACTAGTTGGCAAACACTGTTTTACATTGGCACACAAACCCATATCCGGCTACACCCTGTAGGTGCCAACCCCCACCTGCCTTTTCCCTTCGAGGGATCTGTTCTTACTTTGAAAAATATCCCTACTTGGGCCTATTTTACCCATGGACCAATTTCCTCTAAGGACCTTCAGGTATTTCCCCGATAGATCTGTTTCTGAATCGACATGTCTTCTTCATGGAACTCTCTCCTTCTTTGGATATATTTCCCCATCAACCTACTTTCTTCGTGGTCCTATTCTTCCTATGGACTTTTTCCCCCATGTTCCTGTTTTCCCTCCATGTCCCTATTTTTCCCCATGTCCCTACTTTCTCCCTAGATTTCATTTCCAACCAGACCAGTGTTCCACCATGGGTCTATGTTGTCCCTTCACTGGCCTTATGTGGAATGAGGCAACAGGAATCCGTAAAGCGTTACATATCTCAATAACTTCCGAATGCTAAAGCATGTTTTTAGGTTGTAACTACAGTACTGTTGCTCGCACGCTGCTGTAAGTATTTAGGAAACATCCTTGGTTGTTGTGAAATGTCTTCGTGCCTAATATACCCATAAAAGACTTTTCGTTTTGGACTATGACTGATGAAAAAAGAAGGAAAGAAAGACGAAGAAAAAAAAAATCAACATTTTTGCCATCCAGGTTGGCAACTCCTGTGTAGGATAGTGGTACTTTGCGAATAGCCTTGCACTTAAGCAGCAATTTCCTGTAGTGTGTGTGCATATAGCTGGGCTTCTGAAGTGTTTTACTGCTAGAGCCCCTGTGCCTTATCTACGTGACGTCACTGGAACCTGGGCGACTACGTAGCGATACAGCGATTACTGATGTTCGGTGGAAAAAAAAAAAAAAGGAAAGATATCATTGGGATGAAGGTATTAATCACACACGATGTACTGAATTTCAGTATACTTCACAACTGTCGTTGGATCCCTTCTCAATGTTTTAATGTTTCAGTAGTAGAGGAGAGAGAGAGAGAGAGCAACGAACTGAGGCACCATCAATGAAGTATGCAAACAATACATCCCTTAGGCCTCTCTCTCTCTCTCTCTCTCTCTCTCTCTCTATCTATCTATCTATCTATCTATCTATCTATCTATCTCTCTTCTTCTTCTTCTTCTTCTTCTCATTCTCTTTGGTTCCCACTTCCTCCTTCCCGTATCCCAAACTTCCATCCTTCCTTTCCTTCTAGTCCTCCTCTCTCACTTCCTCCCATGTTCTCTCTTCCTTCTCTCATTCATATTCTCGCAGCTTTCTCTCTCTTCTTTCCCTTTCCTCCCTATGCCTCCTTTTCCTTCTTCTTTACCTCCCTCCTCTATTTCTTACTTCCTTTCATCCGTCCAAGTTATTCTTCCTTCCTTCCTCACTCGCTAGCTCCATTCCCTCCTCCTTTTATTCTTCTCATTTTTTCCATCTTTCATTAGTTAATCAATCATTCCACGTTTTACGTTTTCTCTTCCTTCTTTCCGTCTGTCATTCCTTCTTTCTCTCACACTTTTTCTTGCTTTCCGACTCCTCATGTCCTCCCTCCCTCCCTACCATCCTTTTTTCCTTTCTCATTTCTCCTTCTTTCTTTCACTCTAGCTACTTTCTTCTTCTTCTTCTTCTTTTTCTTCTTCTTTCCATGTTGTACGCATAGCTCATTTTAATCAACCTGTCAGCCCCCCACCTGTCTTTTTGTTTGTTTGTCAGTCTGTCTCTCTCTGTCTGTCTGTCTGTCTGACTGTCTGTCTGTCTGTCTCTGTCTCTGTCTGTCTGTCTGTCTCTCTCTCTCTCTCTCTCTCTCTCTCTCTCTCTCTCTCTCTCTCTCTCTCTCAGTTATTCACTTCTCCTTCCCATCTCAGTCTTCCAATTGGTCGGATAATCTTTCATACACATCTTTCGCTCTCCCCTCCCTCTCGTTTTCACTATTCATTAATATCTTTTAATACCTTCATGTAGACAGAATGAAGAAAGAGAGGTTGACTAAGAAAACTGTGTGTGAATGATGAGGGTGGGGAGAGAAAGTGAGGGTAAATACTCATGAAACAGAGGGATGGTGTTGCGAGGAACAATGGTGAGGCTGGTATGAGAAGACAGCCTGATGACGGGGGACAGGATGGTAATATCATTCTGTCCTCCGATTTGTTTGTTGCCATCCCTGCCAGGATTAAGGCGTCTGGCAATCGATAGACCGTTAACACTGTAGACAACAATTTTATTGTACATAGCCAACATGCTGCCACCACTGCTGACGAACACTGATGATTGAGAGACTCGCCTAATCACAGTCACATCGCAAGTAAATCTTCGTTCAGCCTGGTTATCAACTAAAAATGTAGCAATTTTTCTCAATGAGATATAACTAGCATGGACGCTCCACTGTTAGTGCCCAAGTGATTAGTGATGATCAGAAAAAAGGAACAGTATTACTGTACTTTTAAAAATACCACCACACAAAAGACGCTGCCAAATCAGCCAATTTCCAGCCTCACCAAACCACGATCATACCGCCAATCAGCCTTGTTCAGCACTGTTATTAACTCAAATACAGTAATAAGCGCCAACATCCCGCTTAACATATGGTAAAATTTGTCCCATAAGCTTGAGTTGTGAGGGCAGTTAGGTATAATGATGGTGAATGGAAGTGAGAGAGTGGTGGGTGACGAGGGGTGGCGTTGGTGTGGTGGTGTGACAAGAGTGGAGGTAATGTGGTAGGCTAATAAGAGGTGAGAGGATGTGTGTTTCGTGTACAGTTCCCGTCAGTAATTTCTTCACACGACAGGTGTTCTGAATCAAATAAGATTCCAGCCCATCCAGCCCATTTCACACTGCCACACTACACACTGCCTGTCTTCATTTCCTAATTCCAACATTTCTCTTGCCTCCTCTGCTTGTGCTCAACTACTTGACTACGTCCACAGAAGTAGTGTCCTCATATTGACACTTGATTGTACACCAGAATCATGGAACTTTTCCATTACTCATTTTTTACTGGTTTTCCTCCCAACTTCATCTCCCTCCTTCCCTTCTCATCCCATTTACCCTTCATTTTACTAACCTTTCCCTCAACCCCCTTTGCTTCCCCTTTGCGATTCCTTCCCTTCCCTGAGTATAGTAGAAAAAATCGTCTTTTCATACTTCTTTTAGTTCTCTCTTCCACTGTCTATTTTTACCACTCTACCTCCCCGTTTCACACTCTCCCATTGCCCTCCCACCCTTCCTACTTGTGGCCCAAAACTTTCACCACCTTCCTTTTCTTTCTCTTCCCAGTTATTCTCTCTTGTCGCCTCCTCCCTTTCCATATCTTTCCCTTTTTTCAGTCACCTCTTCTTTTCCTTCCCTATGCTATCATCCAACATCATCTAGCCCTCTCCCCTTCCCTTGTCTATCTCTCCAGCTACCTTCAACCTCCTTCCCTCCATCACCCCCCCCCTCTCCCTTTCCTGTTTTCCTCTGTGCCTATTTGACACTAGGGGGGAGGGGGTTTCATATTATCCCATTGCCGAAACTCGAACTGGTAAGGCAATTGTCAGGTTACCGGATCCACAGATTGGCACTGGCTCCAGCAACCACTCCATCCATCCATCCATCATCCAATCCTACTTCGCACCATGAGGAGCGTAGGAGCCCAGGGCTAGGCAAGATGGTCCTAACATTTAAGATGAGAGTGACCAGCCTCACTCATCCTTGAGTGGCATCACATGAGCAATAAACCCCAACCACCCCTTGGTTATAAACCTTCACAGGCTCAATCAGATTGGAGCGCCATAATTACCCACTAAACCACCAGGCGCCATAATTTGGTTATATGGTTACCACGCAGCGTAGTAAATGGTTTCCTGTTGTACAGGAAACCATTTGGCTTGTCACTCAGTGTAGAGTCACCCACAGGCAGAAGGAAGACGAAAGAATGAAGGAACGAAAGACAGAAGAGGGAGTGTAAAGTCACCCGTAGGCAGATGGACGAGGAAAGAATGAAGGAAAAGAAAGACAGAAGAGGATGGAAGGGAAGAAGGATAGAGGAGTGGAAAGGGTACACACCTGAGAGCAGCACTACATCAACTGAGTGGATGGTGGGCGCCCCCACCTACCACATACAGGCGTTTAATCCTTTCCTTCTGTTATCACTCACTTGCTTGCAACAAAGCCCACCACTCAAAAAGGAATGAAACATGTCTCTATAGAAATATTTAACCTAACAAGAAATTCTGTTCTAAACAGACTCAGTTATACCTAGTCCTAATCAACTGGAACGTAATAAAACAAAACTTAGTTAACAGAATGTAATTAAACCTTCAATACGACGAAGTTCCTTATATTCTGTTTTTGGTATCTTCATAATTATGATTTTAACCAGTTCTGGGTAGTTTTCAACCTGGAGAGGTTAGGTGTTGCCTTTATCAGTGTCCTTATCAGAGAGCTTTCCTAACTGAATATAAATCGCCTACAACAAACTACTAAAAGGCGTCACTGTAAACAAGGGAAGAACAGATTTTCAGTGTCTGGTATATCCAGCCTCCATTGTCTTCCATTTTCTCCTTAATACATCTCCCCTCTGTTCAAAATATTCCAATTCACTGTCAGCCTCGGTACGGTAAGTCTTTCAAATCTTTCCATTCAAACCTGAATGCTGAGTGAATGGATGTATGGTTCGTTTCTTTAGGCACGCTGATGAAAATTTTTCCCAATTTCTCGTGTAATTTTCTATACCTGAGATCTGTCCACCTCCTTCACTACCACTGCCATTACCATCATCAACACCAGCACAGCCACCACCATCACCGCCATTCAAAATTTAATCCAGCTTGAGAGGCGGGGAGATGTAGGAGCCAGAAAGAAAGAAAGAGATCAGTAGGGTTCAAGAATCATTATCATCATTATCATAAGCAGTATTCTAGCTCTACCGTGCACCTGAGAGATTAGGTGTCGTAGGATCAAGGGAAAAAAAAAAAGACAAATCATCATCATAATCACCAAAACTCTAACTCCCACATGAGAGATGAGGTGAGATATGATCCAAAAATGAAGCAAGCTAATGCAATAAACTCGCGGGAGAGCCATTAGTCATCAGGTCCAGTGACACAGCTTGGAGGCACTTCAAGCCGGACCGCAGTGTTCTGTCATGACAACAAATATAATTTCAGCATGTGGCATTATTCACAAGATGAACAACTCACTCGTTTGTGAAAGTGAAACAGAAATTCGAGGCGCCGTATTTTATTTCTTAAAGAAAATATTACAGACAGCAGCCTAGAAAAGACATTTCTGAGAGAGAGAGAGAGAGAGAGAGAGAGAGAGAGAGAGAGAGTATTGTAATCTGCAGAACACACAATTTAAACCTACCATTTCGTTAGCTCTTTAGATTGCAATACTCTCTCTCTCTCTCTCTCTCTCTCTCTCTCTCTCTCTCACACTCAGTTCCCTTCCCTTCCCTTTCCGAAATCACTTTACATTTTCCAGGCACTTTTTGACCAAAATTGGAATGATTATTTAGGAACACCAGAGGAGCACATTTTGCGTGAAGAAGGTTGAAGGTCAAGGTCACAGATAAGCTCAAAGGTTTCGTCCTTTGAAAGAACATGGAGGGAGCTGGTGTAGCACTCTCAGTGACACCTCGTAGCTTGTTTCTCATTTTTTCCCATTGTGTGATGGCTCGTTCCATTTATTCCTCTGTCTCTCTCTCTCTCTCTCTCTCTCTCTCTCTTTCCGACATTGGTGTTGCCTGGTCGACCAGTAATTTACTGTTTTATTCTCTTTAGTATAATGATGGATTGTCTACACTGTCTTCTTTCTACTAGCAGACGAAGTTAATCCTTTTCGTTTATTGACATATTCTTGACTATGTTCTTGCTACCATTTGGCGATTTACTTTTTAGTTTAGGAGTATCTTTTTGAACATAAGGAGTTAAGCACAGCCTTCATTAATCATTACTAAGAGAAGTCTACTAGAAGGTTGCCCAGAATCGCATGAAAGTAGCAACAATAAAAATACTTAACCGGATTGAAAGGATTAAGTCTTCAAAATGAATGGGTTCGAGAATAATTATAGACATCTTTAGGTTTATGACATCTTTTAAATTTAGTTTTTTCTACCTGAGTGTGATTTTATTCAGCATAGGCGAGCCTTTTTGAAGGTGAGGTATTAGGTGTTGCCGTGTCAACCCGTTTACTAATGGAGGTCTTGCCAAAGCTGAAAAACCCGTCCTACAGATGCATGAACAGAAGAAAAGACATTATTGCAGTGAAAGGGTTGTTATGTTTAGTCGTATGACGTATTTCTAAGTCTGTTTTTGCTGCCACTTGATGTTATCCTTCAGTTAAGGAGAGACATCTCCTTGTTGTAACTGTTGTACCCAAGTCAGGCTGGTCGAGCAGCCCCGTCGCCCATAGGCAAGCAGTTGCTTTTAGGGGGCCGTCCCACAGGCAAAGTACAGTACAGTACTTCGCAGAGATCCGGCTCCCCCTTGTGACAGCACCTCACCAGGGTTGTGCCACGGTCCTTCCCACGGAGAGATGCAGTGATATATGAGATGGACTGGCTCCCGGGGCGACTCGCAGCTGTTCCTGTCATGGGAGGACCAAAGCAACGTCACCACGTGTAGGCTCTTCATCTGCGCCACGCCTTGTAGCTCTCATAGTGAAGGGGTGAAATGTTTTGATAAAAAGACAAATTACTTATTTTAAGTACGTTAGGTTACTGTTTACCCAGTATCATAGCTCGGTAATAGGATAAGGATGATGATGATGATACTGATGGCAATTATTTGACATACGATGATTGTAAAGTAAGTGACTGACTCTTTGACGAAGATGATGATGACGATAATAATTTTTATGATGATGATGATAATCGGTATGTTGATTATGGTAATGGACACACGTATTTAACAGTGATCGTTCACGTGGATTTAATTTTATTTTTATCACACCTGAATAACGGCTGTTCAGTCAAAAAGCGCTTCATTCACTGATAATTACAGGCAACCAGTAGTTCTGTCATTCTTTCCTCTGAAACCATTTATAATCTGACGGCCATCCAAGCCTGTTATTATACTGGTTGGCATAAGAGCTGTTTTTGTGTGTATGGCTGAAGTGGCTGTTGTATTAGAATATGTCGTGTTTAATGTGTCTCGTGCCGCATTTGGATTTCACACCACGGCAGACTACTGTGCATTGCATTATGCTGCACCATATCACATTCCAGACTCCTTCACCGCACTTCAACTACAGTGTACTACAGTACACCCCACCACATTACACTGTACCACACCACATGACACTACAGTACACTGCACCACACCGCACAACACTACACCATACAAGACAACACTACACCAAACTGCATTATACTGCATCATGCTATACTACGCCATTACGCACTACACAACATTGTACCATACCACACTACAATTCAGTACACTATATGGCACCACACCACACTACGCTACACTGTACTACATCAAGCTAATACACAATGCTTTCTATACCACACTGCACTAATCTCTTACACAAACCAAATTTAACAACACTCCATTTATTCTATGGCTGTTATTGCCAAAATGCACTTCGATAAACATATCTTGCTTTATTGGTCAGTAACATCAAACTAACCTCTGTCATCAACACTAATCCCTTCAGTACGAGAAATCTTTTCCAGTCTGATGAAACTGCTTGTCGGTAGCAAGGACATAGTAGATGTCATTTATTAAAGGCTTCATCGTCATCATCATCATCATAGAGAATTTTTCCCACATAAGGATGGGGTACTGTGGGGTCCTGAAGCACGGGAATAAAGAGCCTGTCATCGGGAGAGTTAATTAATAGCATACCCATTGAAAATGGACAACGCACCCCTATGCTAACCTCCAAGGCCCAATTGCATCTCGAACTCACAGTTATAACCATCCACACATATGCGCCTCACATTATTTACCGTACCAGAGTCACCACAACGACTCTCAGGTTAAAAAGAGGTGCCAAACACTTGTACACTCTTCCGCACAAACTTAATATCATTAGCTGGATTATTTGTCATTTCCCTAGTTTAATCAGCCTTCAGTTTGCTTTCCTCTTTGTTCACTCGGTAGTACATTTGAGAAGCAGGATTTTTTTTACTTTTGTTGAAAGAAGAAAAACTTTCTAAAACCAGAAAAAAGGTAAAATGAAATTCAAGACAGATTCGTGACGTAATGTCAGGACACACGGCTTGATGAGATTAAGGGTCACAGGCAGAAAGAAACTGAGTGAAGAAGACATTTCGAGAACTGATCTGTTATACATGAATGACAGAATATCAGTTAACCAGTGCAGTAGTGACTAGGACCAAAAAAAAGTGAGGCTATTTTGTCAAGTGGGCGAGACGTGCTCCCTCTAATGGAGGAAGAATGGAAGCTTACAGTTCAAACGAGTAGTGGCCACTGAATTAATGATAGTAAATAGATAAAGATTCAACAGTGCGGCGAACAGAGTGAGGTTGGATAGAGCCGTCAGAGGAGGCGAGTTGATGAGACGATAAGTTTGACTCCACTCTGTTCAGGAGAATTGTCTGTGGGGAGTCCCCCTACATGAGAGATTTACTTCACCCTCCACACAGGAGTTATTAATTACTCCTGTACAAAATGCCCCCACAATCCACTCACTCGATGCAATGCTCTCTCGGGTGACTGACCCTTCCTCTCTTCCTTCCTTCTTTCCTTCTTTCCTCTTTTGTCTTTCTTTCCTTCATCCTTTCCTTTTCCTTCTGTCTAAGGGTGACTCAACACTTAGTGACAAGCCAAATGGTTTTCTGCACCCCAGGAAACCATTTACTACCCTGGGTGGTAACCATATTACCAAATTATAGCGCCTGGTGGTTTAGTGGGTAATTTTGGCACTCCAGTCAGATTGAGCCTGTACAGGTTTATATCCAAGGGGTGATTGGGGTTTATTGCTCATGTAATGGCACTCAGGGAAGAGTGAGGCTGGTCACTCTCATCATAAATATCAGGAACAAGTGCCTAGCCCTGGGCTCCTACGTTCCTGATGGGGCAACGCAGGATTAGATGATGATGATGATGGTGATGATGATGATGACAATCCTAACAACTGTACGGGTTGATTGATAGTTTTATGGAGATAAATATTAAATTACAGTGGTATTTTTATATTATCAGCTGTGTCGGGACAAAGAAAAGTCGGCTTAGCACAATAATAATTTTGCAAGGCATGTAATTTGATGTATCCATTATCGGTCTCGAGAAAAAGAAACCCAAGATTATTCAGAGATGATGAAGGACTGAACTATTCATTGTTCAGTAGAAAGATATACTCCACTGGAAGATTTGGAGGGTCGAAAGATGTGAGAACTTTCTTCTTTTTTTTTTTTTTTTTTTTACTCCACTCAGAATCATGAACCAGGTCAGCAGTTAGATGTGCCTTAATCTCATCCCGTGACTGCTGAAGCAACTGCTGTGGTGGACGCTGAGAGAAGCGGGTGGAGATGAGAAGGGTAGAGTCATCGGTGTATAAACAGATAGGGCTAGTTGTGGAGTTCATAAGGTCATGGATAAGAAGGAGGAGAGTTGGTGACATGACAGAAACTTGAGGAACAGCACTGTTGGTAACCTTATAGGAGAAACAGTGGCTATCAACAACAGCAGTTATGTAACAAACAGAGAGGAAACATGGGATAAAGGCAGAGATAGATGGAAGGAAATCGTAAGCGTGCACTCTGGAAAATAAGGATTTGTGTCAGAGTCAGTCGACAGCCTCCGGGATGTCAAATGCAATGATAAAGGCGTCACTAAAGCCCCGAAATAAGAATGACAAAGATTCAGAAACGAAGATAAGTAGACCGGCAGTCGAGCATCCTTGGCGGGAGCCATACTGGCAGATGGGAAACAAAGTTACGCTTCTGAAACCTTCTGTTAAGGATAAATGGAAAGGCTATGAAAATTCAAGAAATTAAAGTAATTAGACGATTGTCAGTGGACTGACAACGATTTCCTTCATTTGAGACAAGCTGTATGAGCGCAGACCTTCAGGAAAGAAAGGTACAAGCTGATAGCCGAGACAAAAGAACTTATCTTGGAAGGGCATCAACACAGACGCAAGGTTCTTGAAATTAAAACGAGGTACCCCATTAGGTCCGTATGTCATGTAAATATTGATACCAGCCAGCAAGGGTAGAAAATACATTCTTTAATGAGACTTTATGGAGAGGTATAGGGAAATCAACGGGAGAAAGAGACAGTGGGATAGCACCGGAATTGTCCTTAACTGGAATTGAAGGCAAATGCTTGGGCAAAGACTTGCTTTATTAATAGAAGAAACAGCTACAGAACCATCTGGGCAGAAAAAGAAGAGGGAAAGAAGGTGGTATAAATTTATCAAAAGGTTTTTGGCAAGATACCATAAGGAGTGGAAAGAACATGAACTGGAGAGTTCAAGACAAGACAAAATTTCGCACGACTCCAGGCGGAAAAGCATCAAGATCGGTATTCGTGGGTAAAATGGCGCCGATATCTTTTGTGAGCCACCTCCTTCTGGTGAACAGCATTAGAACAAGCGTGATCAAACAAAGTTTTACTTTTTTTATTATTTTTTTTACACTGGTCAAAGAGTATAGGAAAAGAATGTGCAGTATGTTTTCATGCCCATGAGGAAAACCCTCTGTAATAAGAGAAGGACACCCAGATGGCTTTTGTCGTAGGACGCAGACTAATGAGAACTGTATTCTAGGGAAAGATGGAGTGATACCAAATATCGACTGCCTGCCTTAATAACCCTCGCGCGGTCGATAGGTCATCCGCTAAGTCTTCATAGCCCACTGTATGAGATCCCAGCTAAGCTGAGTGAATGTTTTGCCTGAACGTTTGTTCTTTCTCCTGAAATTTACTTCCTCACCGTTTAATTCTTCCTCTGTCCCTCTCCAATCCTCAGATTTAGCACCGTATTCTCAACAGGATAGGAACCTTCCGTAGCACCTTTTCTTTAGTTATTCATTTTGCTTATCACACCCTAGATATCCTCTTCAGTGTTATTTATATGTCTCTAGTACCGACATAGTCTTCACCAAT
>NC_137062.1:4519575-4524413 GCF_032717465.1 Coenobita brevimanus | reverse complement strand
GACTTCTACCTATACGTGACGTCTTCTCTCGAGGCAGGAAGTCATCTCTCACTCTTTTGACTTCGACTTTCTTTCAAAGTGACGCCAGCTCTTTTAGGTTATGAAAGTTACACAGACTTCTCTACCTCTAGTAACATTAACAGTTCTCTGGAGGCGGTGTGACCTTCTTTTCTGAGAAAGGGAAAGTCGACTTGCCTTCTGTAGGTGACATACGCTACGTAGAAATCTGTCTGAAGCTAATATTAACATATCCAAAACAGGGACACATTATTCAATACTTTGTAATGTAAGTTCTACTTCTCTCTCTTCAATAATTCGACAAGTTTCTCTCTCTCTCTCTCTCTCTCTCTCTCTCTCTCTCTCTCTCTCAATACAAGCTTCTTTTTTTTGCAAGTGACATGATCTTTACGACTAACATCGACTTGTCTTCCATTGGATGAGATGGCAAATTCTTGTGTTCAGTTGCAAAGAGTCTATATTAAGAGGTGTCATCGTCTTGTAGCGGCAGATGGCATCCACTTCTGTTTACAGGTGACGTCGAACTCTTTCTGCAGGTGACGGGAAATCTATTTGCAGGTGACCTCCAAATATCACTATGGCAGGAAACCGACGACAAAATATCCTGGTGATGTTGCCCATTTACTTCATTTTTTACTATTAGTCTCTCTCTCTCTCTTTGTTTCTGTCTCTGACTCTGTCTCTGTCAGTCTGTCAGTCTGTCTGTCTCTCTCTGTCTCTTTCTGTCTGTCTGTCTCCTTGTCTCTGTCTGTCTGTCTGCTCTGTCTGTCTGTCTGTTTGTCTCTCTGTCTCCCTGTCTCTGTCTCGTCCTGTCTGTCTGTCTGTCTCTCTCTGTCTCTCTCTCTCTCTCTCTCTTTCTCTCTCTCTCTCTCTCTCTCTCTCTCTCTCAGTATCGACTCTATATTTCTTTGCAGGTGACATAATCTTTACCGCTCACATCGAATTATCTTCCGTTGCAAGTGACGGCAAATTCTTGTCTCCAGTTGCCAAAATCTAAGTCGTCTGAGGTGGCATCGCCTTCTAATCGCTAATGGCATCCGCTTCTGTGTGTAGGTTACGTCGAGTACTCTTAACAAGTGATTTCTATTTCTCTCTGTTGGTCGCATATGATATCGACCTCTCGTTGCAGGTGATGTGGAGTTGTCTCTGCAAATACAGCATCATAGACTTCTTCCTGCAGGTGACTTCGACTTCTCTCTGCAGGTGACATCTCATTTTCTCTGAAAGTGAAGTCGACTTTGTCTGCCTCCTCACTACAAGTGACACCACCTTCTCTCTGCAGGTGATGCTGACTATTCTCTGCAGGTGATGCTGACTATTCTCTGCAGGTGATCGTGACTATTCTCTGCAGGTGATAGTGACTATTGTCTGCAGGTGATGGTGACTATTGTCTGCAGGTGATGCTGACTATTGTCTGCAGGTGATGCTGACTATTGTCTGCAGGTGATGCTGACTATTCTCTGCAGGTGATGCTGACTATTGTCTGCAGGTGATGGTGACTATTCTCTGCAGGTGATGGTGACTATTCTCTGCAGGTGATGGTAACTATTCTTTGCAGGTGATGCTGACTATTCTCTGCAGGTGATGCTGACTATTCTTTGCAGGTGATGCTGACTATTCTCTGCAGGTGATGCTGACTATTCTCTGCAGGTGATGCTGACTATTCTCTGCAGGTGATGCTGACTATTCTCTGCAGGTGATGCTGACTATTCTCTGCAGGTGATGCTGACTATTAATTATTATCATTATGATGATGATGATGATTATTATTATTATCACTATCATTATTATTATTATTATCATTATAATTATTATTTCTATTATTATTATTATTATTATTATCA
The DNA here is from genome assembly GCF_032717465.1 of Coenobita brevimanus. Lineage (NCBI taxonomy): Eukaryota > Metazoa > Arthropoda > Malacostraca > Decapoda > Coenobitidae > Coenobita > Coenobita brevimanus. The sequence goes on along the minus strand of NC_137062.1, from coordinate 4,522,551 downwards.
TTATTACTACTATTTTTATTATTATTATTATTATTATTTTTATTATTATTATGATGATGGTGATGATGAATATGATTATTATTATTATTGTTATTAATTTTTTATTATTACTATTAATATCATTATTATTATTTTTATCATTATTATTATCATTATTATTATTATTATTAATTATTATTATTATTAATTATTATTATGATTATTTTCATTATTATTATTGTTATTATTATTATTATCATTATTGTTGCTATTAACATTGTTACTATTTTTATTATTATTATTATTATTATTATTATTATGATAATTAAGTATTATTTTTATTATTATTATGCTTGTTATTATTGTTGTTATTATTATTATTATTATTATTATTAATTTTATAATTATTATTATTATCATTATGATGATGATGGTGATGATGATGATGATGATGATGATGATTATAATTATTATCATTATTATAATGATTATAATTAATTTTATTAGTATTTATTTTAATATTAATATTAGTGTTACCATCGTTATATTTATTGTCATTAATATAATAATTATTATTATAACTATTATTAATAATATTCTTATTATTATTTTTAATGTTATTATTATTATCATTATTATTATTATTATTATTATTATTATTTCTATTTTTATTGTTAACTTTATTATTATTTTTTTTAAACATATCATTATTATTTTCATTATTATTATAATTATTTTTATTATTATTATTATTATTATTATTATCATTATTATTGTTATTATCATCATCATTATTGTTATTATTATTATTATTATTATTATTATTATTATTATTACTATTATTATTATTATTATTATTATTATTATTATTACTATTATTATTATTATTATTATTATTATTATTACATTGTTGTTGTTGTTGTTGCTGTTAATTTAGTGGTAACATATTCATAGCAGTATTTTCCATGACACATTTTCTTCATTGTTGGATTTTTGGCAGAGATTCATGGCTTTCGGGCGGTTTTTAGGTGCATAGTTTATGTGTATCCGGGCGGTGTTTAGTTCCATTTTCTGGCGGGTGGTAGTTAGTCTGCCAAAGCTATATAAGGCCTGGCCGAAGCTTCCACGAGCAGTTCGGGTGGAGCAGCAGCCAGAGCAACATGTCCTTCCCAGCCTGCCAGGCCCACCACAGGCACCCACACATCCTCCACACCCCCCACTACTCCTTCCCCACCCACCACCACCTCAGGGAAGGTCAAGTGGTACAGCTTCAGGCCAGGTTATGGCTTCATCACGAGGATGGACAACCAGCAGGACATTTTGTCCACTGCACCGCCATCAAAAAGCCAAACCTCAGGAAGGTTGGAAAGTCCTTGGTGGAGGGGAAGAGAGTGGAGTGTACTATCAGAAGAGGGAGTAAGGGGCCAGAAGCTGCCTCTGTCACCGACCCTTCTGGCAGCTCCAAATCAACGCAAACACCCATGTCAATGTGCACCTGATGAGGATAGTACCACCTAGGCCAGCAAAACTGCATGCACATTACCTGCAGTTGCAATTGCACAAGAACACCAGGCAGCCCTTAACATAGCCTATTAATCCCTCTGCTGCTCCGCCACAACAAACTGCCCTCGATCTCCATCCTTGAAGAGGCAGTCGGTGCTGTTACCCCTGCTCTGCTGCCTCCTCTGCCCTCTAAAGGACGAAGACCCCAGGGGCAAGAAGACCCCAGGAGCAAGAAATCCCCGGGGGCAAGAAGACTCGGGGAAATAAAACCCGGAAAAAACACGTCACGGCAACTGTCAGGAAAAATTTTCTAAGAATCCCAGGCAAGTCCCGACAGCTGAGATAGGCTTTAGTTATGTCCACCAGGTAATAACTGGTCTGTCTAGGCACAGCTGAGATAGGATCTAGTTATGTCCACCAGGTAATAACTGGTCTGTCTAGGCACAGCTGAGATAGGATCTAGTGATGTCCACCAGGTAATAACTGGTCTGTCTAGGCACAGCTGAGATAGGATCTAGTTATGTCCACCAGGTATTAAGTGGTCTGTCTAGGCACGGCTAGGATAGGATCTAGTTATGTTCACCAGGTAATAACTGGTCTGTCTAGGCACAGCTGAGATAGGATCTAGTTATGTCCACCAGGTAATAACTGGTCTGTCTAGGCACAGCTGAGATAGGATCTAGTTATGTCCACCAGGTAATATCTGGTCTGTCTAGGCACAGCTGAGATAGGATCTAGTTATGTCCACCAGGTAATAACTGGTCTGTCTAGGCACAGCTGAGATAGGATCTAGTTATGTCCCCCAGGTAATAACTGGTCTGTCTAGGCACAGCTGAGATAGGATCTAGTTATGTCCACCAGGTAATAACTGGTCTGTCTAGGCACAGCTGAGATAGGATCTAGTTATGTCCACCAGGTAATAACTGGTCTGTCTAGGCACAGCTGAGATAGGATCTAGTTATGTCCACCAGGTAATAACTGGTCTGTCTAGGCACAGCTGAGATAGGATCTTGTTATGTCCACCAGGTAATAACTGGTCTGTCTAGGCACAGCTGAGATAGGATCTAGTTATGTCCACCAGGTAATAACTGGTCTGTCTAGGCACAGCTGAGATAGGATCTAGTTATATCCACCAGGTAATAACTGGTCTGTCTAGGTACAGCTGAGATAGGATCTAGTTATGTCCACCAGGCAATAACTGGTCTGTCTAGGCTCCGCTGAGATAGGATCTAGTTATGTCCACCAGGTAATAACTGGTCTGTCTAGGCACAGCTGAGATAGGATCTAGTTATGTCCACCAGGTAATAACTGGTCTGTCTAGGCACAGCTGAGATAGGATCTAGTTATGTCCACCAGGTAATAACTGGTCTGTCTAGGCACAGCTGAGATAGGATCTAGTTATGTCCACCAGGTAATAACTGGTCTGTCTAGGCACAGCAGAGATAGGATCTAGTTATGTCCACCAGGTAATAACTGGTTTGTCTAAAAACAGTT
>NC_137062.1:4492075-4517075 GCF_032717465.1 Coenobita brevimanus | reverse complement strand
CTTCTAATCGCAGATGTCATCAGCTTCTTTCTGCCGATGACGTCGACTTCTCTCTGCTTTGGACGATGACAGCTAGCAGCAGGTAAGTTCACCTATCTGCAGATGACATCGGCTTCTCTTTTAACGGGACGTCCACTAATCTCTGTGGATGACGTCTAATTCTCTGTTCATATATCGCTGGTTCTCTCTGCAGATGACATCAACTTCTTTATACAAGTGACGCCTCCTCTAGCGACGAGACGTCGAAATCTCTCTGCCCGTGACGTCGACTTCTTTCCAGGTGACGCCAACTTTCCTCTGCAAGTTAAACAGACTTATCAACACAGGTAACTGTAACAGCTATCAAGAGGCGGTGTGATCTTCCTGCAAGGAATGTCGACTTCTTTCTGCAGGTGACGCAGAAACCTTTTTTTAAGGTAATATCAACACATAACATGTGAACCATAATTCAGTATTTTCAGGTAAGTTTGACTTTCCTCTCTCTCTCTCTCTCTCTCTCTCTCTGCACGAGATGGCCATGTAGAGGTGGTTTATTTCCTACAGTTGATGGGGGTTGCCCAACAACAACGACAACAACAACAACATCAACATGGTACTAGAGAAGTGGGAGGGGATATGAAGTAAGGTGCAGAGGCCTGGCACTCCACTACACCTGTACTGTGTTCCATCCTGCAGGCATTATTTACTCCTTCATTTTTAGTGCCCGTTTTCTTTTTTCTCTTTCATTCATTTTCTTCGTTATAGTCATATGCCTGCTTTATGTTTTTCTCGTAGTTTCTCCTTTCCCTTGTTTTTATTATGCCATGAAATCTTTTTATCCCCCTTTTATCTGTTTATCTGTTCTGCAGCCACATTTTCATTTTTCTTCTTTTTCTCGTTTTATTTGACTTTCTTCCACTTATTTTTTATATATTCTCTCGTTTCCGTCGTTTTTCTCTCCATTATATTACCCCAGAAGCTACTGGACAAGTAGAAGCAGAGATGAAGTAAAATTATTTTCATCATTACTAAAGTAAATCACCATCACTGCCAGTAGCACAGTCACTTGTGATTCTTCATTCAGTCATCATCATCATCGTCATCATCATCATCACAGTCATGCATACCAATATCATTACCATTAAAACCAACCTCCATCAACATCACTATCATATAAACACCACCATCATCATTACTAATACAGCTATTATTAGCAGCATTATTATCGTATCCATTTTTGTTTTATCATCACAAATAAGCTACATCATCATCATCATCATCACCACTAATACCATCACCATTAACTACATTAGTTCTAGGTCGCCACTACAGTTCATCCATCTTAACTTGGCAAAGGTTATCATTTTGAAGAGAATTTCCTGTAGTTGAATGGTAGATTAAGACTACTATGGCTCTACATCCTTTTAATAGCACTTCCTTATGACTAGAACAATCTCTGTTACAGAGGGAGAGATGGTACACTTAGAGAATGTTAAATTGTACATAATATAGCAAGATATCCAATGCTAATCTCTTGTATTAGCTCGGCACTCGATTTTTTGAGATGATAATTTTGCACCATGTTTAAGTAGACAGAGTATTGCACCATACTCTAGTCTTTATCACTTGTTATAGCTCAGCAATCAAGATGGAGGGATGGCAGTTTTAGGCCAAGTTAAAATGGGCAGAGTATTAAAGCATTATAAACACCCAGGGAGGCAGGAGGCGATATGGAGATCGGTAGAGCGGCCTGGCACTACTATACCTGTCTACACTTCCACATCATACCTTTACACATCCTGTTTATGTGTTTGATTTCACTCGTCCTCCTATTTGTATTTCTTTCTTATATATATTTTTATTTATCGTTTACTTACTTTCTTCTGCATCTCAGTCTCTTTTACCGTTATAATGTCTATCTTGGTCATTTACTCTCGCCAATTTCTCCGCTTTTCTTATTCTTTTTTTTTTTCTCTCTTTTTAGCTCGCTTTATTGTTCCTTCTGTCTTTCTCGTCGATATTACAGCATCACAAGGTACAAGAGGTAGGAGGCGAGATGAAGCAAGGTGGAGCGGCCTGGGACACTGCTACAGGTGTACTCAGATAACACCTGTACTATTTATACCTCCTTATATTTTTTACTCCTTACTTTCTATCCTTGTCCTACATTTCGTATTTTACATAATTCTCGTGTTCCTTTACTTCTCTTTTCTCAGTTTCCCAAGTTTCTCCTTTCTTTCATGTTTGCACTTTCCTTTCCTTTTCTCTGTTTCTTTCTTGTTTTTCGTTCAATTTGTCATGTTTTTTTTTTCTTATTTCCTTGTCATTTATCGTTTTCTCACCCCCTTCATCATTTGATTCTTTTCTACTGCCTTACTTCATTATGTTACAATAATAAAGCAACAAGAGGAGTAGGAGCCAAGGAGAAGTAGAGGTGAACGACCTGGAACACTAGTAAAGCGGTCTGGAGTTCACCTCCTTGCTGTCCTTGCCTCTTTTTCTTTTTCTTCCATATTCTTTTTCCTCCCTTCCTTCCATTTTCGTTTATGGTCCACTGTTTCGTTTTCTCTTGTATCATTTTCTTACATATTTTTTTTTCTTATTATCTTAATTTTTTTCTCTCCTCTTTCCATCATTTGTTATCCGTTTTTCCTTTTTACTTTTCATTTGTCTCTCATCCTTTCTTATGTTTTATTGATCTCTCTTCTTTTTCCCTTCTGTTGCGTTATTTCATTTTTCTATTTATTTTTTATAGCTTAATTATTATTCCCTGTTGCTTGCTTGCTTGCAGTTGATGAGTCTGCTCGTCCAGAGAAATGGGGATTCAACAACAACAACAACAACAATCTTCTTATTGTCTTTAACATACCGGTACTACAACGTCTCTCTCTTAAAGTGAGGTGAGAAGTGAGATGAAAATATGATGTTATTATCATCGCCACTAATATTATGTACCGTCCATCATTATCACCACCACCACCACCACCACCACCACCACCACCACCATCATCATAGTTATTATCCATACAATTATAATTATCACAATCATAATAAACCTACGTTACCTCTGCCATCATCGTCATCGCTTCATTTCATCATCACAAGCTACAAGAGAGGTAGGAGGCCAGATGAATTAAGATGCAGCGGCCTGGGGCTCTACTGCATCTCTACCCAGTTCACACCTTCACATGTCATCAGTGTTTACTCTTCTTACGATTTAGTTTTTTCCGTCCCTTTGTTTCTTCTCTTTTGTCTCCCATTTCTTTTCGTTCATCTTTCTTCTTTAGTTTCTTTTGATTTTGTCTGATTTTTATTCCGTACATTTTTTTTTCTTTCCTCTTTTTTTTTTTTTTTTTATCTTATCAATTTCATGTCATGTTTGTCTGGCGTCTCCCTCTGTTTATCTTTATTGATTTTCTCCTCTAATTCTCCACTCTGTTTCAGCATTACATGCTACAAGAGAGGTAGGAAGCGAGATGAAGTAAAGTGGAGCGGCCTGGGACTGTAGGTGTGCTTGTACCAAGTTAACGCCCTTACCATTTATACTTCACGTTCCATCTTTATCTTTACTGTTTCCTTCTCCTTCACGTTTCCCTTCATTTTGTCCCATTTATTTCGCTCTTTCTACAGTTCTTTCTCTCCCATTTCTTCCTTACACTTTGTTCTCCCCGTTCCTCTTTTCTCTTCATTCCATCTAGCTTTTAATTCTTTCTCCTCTCTCTTTCTTTCTTCTTTCTTTGCGTTTTCTCTACTTTCGCTCTTCACAATATTATTGTACTAAAACAATAAGGGAAGAGGAGTCAAGGTGATGTACGGTGGAGTGACCAGGGACTCTGATAAAGGTGTCTGGAGTTCCACCTCGTTTCGTACTGGCTTTTTTTTTTTATTCTTCTTCTTTCCTCCTTCTTCACTTTCTTATCTTTCCTGTTATACTTCTTATGTTTCTTATTTTTCTTTCGTTCGTTTTTTTTTCCTTCTTTCTTCTTTCTTTTTTTCATTTCTCCTTCCTGTCTTTCGTTCGCTTTCCCTTTCTGCCTTCGCATTTCGGTTTCCTGTTCTTTGGCCGTTTCTTCATTGTTTCACTCATATTAATTATATTTTCTCGTACTGTTTCTTTCTTATTTCTAAAATTTTCCCCATTTCTTGCTCTGTCTTCCTCCCTTCTTTCTCAATTATATTACAGTATCACAAACTACATGGAAGGTAAGAGGCAAGATGAAGTAAGATTATCATCAAAGCTAATTTATTAGGCATCAACATAATCATTACTACAACTACCATTGCCATTATCATCATCATCATCACCGCTCGTCGGTATCTCATTAAGTGTATTCAAAATCACTAGCACCATAATCATCATCATCATAATCTCTAGCACCATTAATGTTACCACACTCTTTTACCATCACATTTCTATAAAAGAGGTAGGAGGCAACAGAATATCTCTCTATTTTTTTTCTTTATTTTACTGTGATTTCATCTTTCCTTTCTGTCTGTAATGATTTGTTAAATTCTTCTTTGGCTATTATTATCGCTTCATTTTTAAATACCACTATCTCCTTTTTTCCCTCATCTTATCTTTCTCTCAGTCATTTTCGTTTTTCATTTTTCGCCTCAACCATTCTGTCTGTCTGTCTGTCTGTCTGTCTTTGTCTCTGTCTCTGTCTGTCTGTCTATCTGTCTGTCTGTCTGTCTGTCTGTCTGTCTGTCTGTCTCTCTCTCTCTACTACCTGTGCATCTTTGTCTGTCTGCCCGTTTTTGTTTTTTTCATTCTTCCATTGTCCACACTGATACGGCTTTACAAGCTGCTGAGACTCAGCAGACGAGATGATGTAATGGAAATTAAAGTTAAATGTTTCCTATGCTAAAGCGTCAGTAGTGAGATGATTTAATTCAAGTTCCTAACACGTTCGACATCAGTTATGAAAGTTTGTTTAACATAATGAATCATACTGTGACTAGAATATTGGGATGAATCGCAAATGTAGGAAATGCAAATGTAATACGGGATATAAGAAATATTTAATATACGCGTTGTGGAACAATGGAATAAATCACCGGCGATAGTGGTAGTACCAGAGCCAGTGATACATTAGAACTTGGCGACGTAACTATTTGTAGAGTCTAGTCAATAACTAATTGTGTATATTTCCAGGCTGACGTGTATCGTGACGACAGTGAGACGAGTACAGTCAGCCTCGTCTTTCGCGGTACTCCACTTTGCCGGCTCCGTTTTTTCCTGGGTGAGTAAACCATCACAAAATACACTACAGGGTGGACCAAAAGTCTCCATACATAGGAATAACTGTATCTCTTTCCAGGTACCCTTCTAGAATGCCTTTGTGTTAACGCGAGTTCATCATGAGTGGCAGAGACGCATCCGTGTGTGTTTTTAAAGTAATGGCAGCCGTGTAGAGCAGGTTTTGGGAATGAAGTGAATGTTTGTTAGAAATAATAACTTTCCCAGTGCATGGAGAATTTTGGACCACTGTGTAGCTTGGGCGGTATATGGGGATGATGTAGCGAAATGTTTTAGATATAGGCCTTGAAGCCATTGCCCAGAGTCGGACAAGTAAAAAAAAAAAAAAAAAAAAATATCATTACCAACAGACTCTATACTACCATCCTCATCACTGACGCTGCCACCACCACCACCAGTATCATAACCATCATCATTGATGGTCACCGTTGTCATTACGATCATCATTATTACTCTTCATACAACTTACAATATCACAGTCAATTAAAACATCATCACCTCTGTCATCATTGGTATCACCACCACTATCATCGAAATCTTCATCATCATCATCACAGTCATTATCACTATCACCATCATCATCATCTGCAAGTTAGAGATGGACATTATTGCATATTACAGCATCACAGGCTACAAGAGAGGTAGGAGGAAAGATGAAGTAAGGTGGAGCGCCCTGGGACTCTACTACAGGTGTACCGCGTTCCACCCATTGTAACTCCATGCCTCCTTTTCTTATCCTTTATCATTTTCTTATTTCTCTTATACTTTAGGTCCCCACACTTTGCTACTGTATCTCCTCATTCTTTTTTTTTTTTTCATTTTTTTCTTCTTGCCGTCATTTCCTTACCTCTTTATTAAATCACCCATTTCTTTCATCACTTTCACAGTTTCATGGGACGAAACAGGTCACGCAGTTGACGAATCAACGTGCTTAATATCTACATTTTTGTTCCTGAGTGTGGAGTTCTCCCAGTCTATGCTCCAGATGGACAAATTAAGGATGGTTTTGAACATGATGATGATGATGATGATGATGGCTGGAAGTGGGAAGCATTTTTTTTTTTTTTCTGGGCAGTGCGATAAAAAGGCTTTCAGTAATACGGTCTTTTCCATTTTGAAATTTCTAGATACTACTTTCTCTCTCTCTCTCTCTCTCTCTCTCTCTCTCTCTGAATACAGAGATCAAAACCATAAGTACATAAGACCCATAACTTGAACAACTCCTTCAGTAAGATGACATAAATTTATTATGTTTCATTCTTGCTACCAAACGGCAATTTTATTCATCTGAAAGTATTAACAGAGCAGGGGTTAATGTAGACGATACCCAACCCATCCAGCTGCAAAAGTCTGCCAGAAGTTGAGTAAATTAAAAATAACACGAAAAATGAGGAGATGAGACTGGACAGAGTCGAAAGGCCTGGGTCTCTATGCCAGAGGTTAGCAGTTCAAGGCTACATGTCATTCTTTATTTTTTTTTGTTATTATTATATTCACCATCACCTTACCATCACCGTCACCACCATCATCATCATTATCAAAATCAATGAACATCACCACTGAACCTTATTTAACCCATTTCCATTACTGGTGGGCAGATCTAAGCTTTTTCATCATCATCAAACCCAACCCACATCACCATTCAGCATCACTAACACCATCGATATCAATGGCTGTGGAAAGCTAGGTCTAACTATGCTCTTTACATCATTATCGTCATCGTCACCATCATCATTATCATAAATTCCCCAGTAATCACTAAGCAATGACCAGCATCGTTACCACCACCACAATCATCATCATCATCATCATTATCATCATCTTTCTTTTCTGTTCTCCCTTCTTCCACAGTATTACGAGCGAGCGATGCGATGTTTACTTTCAGCCCGGCCCGACAATGCACGGCACGGTTTTTCAGAGGCTAATAACTTTTCTGCTATGAGATGAGATTCTTTCAGCAGGTAGTAGATACGTTCAATAAATTAAGTTTTAAGCTATATATTTATTCATGAGACCAAAGAAACCCCTCGGAATCCCAGCTTTCCAATGGAATAAACCAAGGGCTTCAATTGGCATGTTCCATTATGAAATCGAATTAAAGATTTCCTGTTGCAACACCGTTTTCTTTCATGAATTTTAACAATTAAATATCGAATATTAGGCTCATAACTTTGCATGAACGTTTTTCTCTGTGTTTAAGGGGTGAAATCGCCAAGGATAATCGCCACATTTCTGGGTTTTATTATGCGATCAATAGCCAAACGTCAACCAACGCAGTTCGTTGACACGGTAAGTCCGGAGCAGAGAACTGAACATTACGCGTGTGATAAATGCTACGGCGTCTCGCTATATACACATCCAGAGAGGAAACGTGAGAGAGAGAAAACGTAAGAAAGTAAATATTTTAGCTCAATGATTCGTCTGTTACTGTTCAGCTACCTCAGCCGAAATGTTGAAAATTTACAACAATATGAAATTGTGATGAGAGGCATATGTGCAAAGGTCGCTCACTCGTCACGCGCTTACAAAGCACACATTACTGGTAAGATATCATCATAAGTTACAAGAAATGGTAGGTGGTGGCGACCATCATCATCATCTCAACTGATGAAGAGCTGCCTACATCTTCCTTCACGTTTATCGTCCCTTTTCATATTCCCTCATCTTTCTTGTTACTTTTATTACCTTTTTTTTTTTTTTTTATTTCAGTGAGTATTCACTGAGAGGCAAGTCTAATGCTTTCCTGTAATCCGGCAAACCATTAACAGTGCTGGGTGGTAATCATATAACCAAACTAGAAAGCATTCTGAGCGCACATACCTCCGCCAATGCCATTGCCATTAAAAATGATCCGGATCCCGATCCCTGGAGATTTGATGCGGATCCGCCCCCCAATTTAATTAATTATTTCTTTATCCATTGCCCAGCTTTCCACAAAATTACAGTGAAATTCACTGCGAACTTTTGGAGATATTGTACGGGATTCTCAGGATTCGGATCCGACTCAAAATTGAATCATTTTTTCCTTGGCCCATGAGAGACCCTTCCACAAAATTTCATCAAAATCCGTTCATAACTTTTTGAGTAATCCTGCAAACAAACCCGTGGATGTAAGATCCGGATCAATTGTATCACTTCTTTCTTGGTCCATGACCCACCTTTCAACAAAATTTCATTGAAATTTACTGAGAACTTTTGGAGATATTGTGCGGGATACTCCGGATCAGGATCGGAATTCGGCCCATTATTTAATAGTTTCTTTCTTGACCCATGACCCACCCTTCCACAAAAATTTATTAAAATTCGTTCATAACTTTTAGAGTAATCCTGTTAACAGGCAGACAGACAGACAGACAGACAGACAAACCAACGCGGGTAAAACATAACCTCTTTGGCAGAGGTAATAGTGCGGTGATGTGGAGCCTGCTTTGGTGCTCCTGTTAACTGGGTGGACAGACACAAATGCAGCCTTCATACGGGAACCAAACCTCCAGAATTTCACAAGTTAGGTCGGAGGGAATATGAATTACTTACAGTGGCCTGATCTGCCCTGTATTTATTTACCCTCTGGCTCTTTTTCTTTTCTAAAAATTTCTTCCTTTTCTCTGTCGTTTTTTCCAACTACTACGTCGTTTATTTATTTATTTTTTTCGCTCGTTCTCGAGTCCCATCTTTTTTCTCCTTTGTCTTCTTTATATCCTCTATTATTTTCTTACTAATGCACATTTTCTCAGTATCTTTCTCCATACTCCTGCTTTAGTTCCTTTTCTTCCCTTTAATTATTCCTACAGATTAACTCTCTCATTCCCTTCGTATATTACATCACAAACTACTGAAGAAGGATAGGAGATGAAGTAATGTTATCATCAACACTGTACTTCATATAACGTCCTGCCACTCCTTTAGCTTGTGATGATGCAATATAATAAAGAAAAGTGGAGAGAGAAAAAAGGAAAAGAAAATTGAGAATAAAGAAACGGGGAAGTACAGGAAACAAAAAAAGCTGATGAAAACAAAACGACAAGAAGGTAAGGGAAAAAAGGAAACGGGTAAATGACAAACGAAAATTCGATAGAATAAAAAGTACACAAAAGAGAAGTATGATAGCAAGGGAAATATAAAAATTGTATATATTTTTAAAAGACCTGGGAAAAAAAGGCGTTACAAAGCAGAGAGAAAGAGAAAAGGTTCCATACGATGTCAGATGTGAGGCCAGCACAGGTGTCGTGGGGTGCCAGGCCGCTCCACCTTACTCCATCTCGCCTCCTACCTCCTTTGTAGCTTGTGGTACTGTGTGACAGTGGTGGCTTTGATTTATTGTAATTAATGGTGCTGGAGATGACAATGATGCTGGTGACGATGGTGATGATGACGATGATGATAATGATGATCATGATGATGGCTGTGATGGCTGTTGTAATGATGGTGGTGACGATTTAGGAGAGGTTTAATGAGAGTAATGTTAACTGCATAGTAAATGATAGCGATGTTGCTGCTGCCGTTTCTGATAACGATGATGATGATGATGATGCCGGTGGTGATGTTGGTTGCAATGGGACTGGTAGTGATATCGATGGTGATGTCCAGTAAAGTAGTTTTAATGATAATTATCTTACTTCATCCAGCCTCCAATCTCTCGTGTGGTCTATGATGCTGTATCATAAATAAGAAGGCAAGGATGAACGAAGTGTTTCAAAAATTGGGAAATGAAGAAAATGATAAATAATAATCGTATGAATAAACTACAAGGAAGTCCAAACAATGAGAGCAATTATCAAGGAACTACCATGAACGGATAAAGGAAATGGAAGTGTAAAAAGGAAAAGGGAGTGAAAGTAGAGAGGAAAAAATAACAAAAATATAAAAGGAAAAAAAGAGAATAAAAACGAAGGGGAAAATAAGAAAGAAAATATCAGATGTGTAATTGTAATAAGGAGTATGAACGTGAAAGAGAAGGGAAAGGAAAAAGAACAGCAAACGAGTCGCAACGAAGTTCATGGGATGGAACTCCAGACACCTTTATCAGAGTCCCTGGTCGCTGCACCTGCTTCACCTTCTTCCCTTGTTTTATTACTGTAGTATAGTAAATAAAGAAAGCCGAGAAGATGTAAAAGATGGAAAAGGAAAATGAGAAGAAAAAAGATAGATGGAATGAAAGGATATTAAAAAGGAGGGACGGGGAGAACAAAGTATAAGGGAGAAAAGGAAAAAAAAGGAAGAACAGTAGAAAGAGAGAAATAAATGGGATGAAGTGAGAGGAAACGTGAAGGAGAAGGAAGGAACCAACGAGATATAGAAGGAACGTGAAGTGTAAATGGTAAGGGCGTTAACTTGGTACAAGTACACCTATAGTCCCAAGCCGCTCCACCTTACTTCATATCGCCTCATACTTCTCTTGTAGCTTGTGATGCTGAAATGAGGTGGAGTATGAAATAATAAAATCAATAATGATAAACAGAGAATGAAGAAGGAAAGGAAAAATACGAAAAGAAAGAAATAAGATTAAATAAAAAAGATGGGAAAGAGAAAACAAAGTTTAAGGAATAACAATGGGAGAAAATAAAAAGAAACAAAAGAAGAAAAATAATGAAAAGAAATAAGAGATAAAAGAAAAACATGAAACAAATGAACGAAAGATACGGGATCGTAAGAAAGGTTAATACTGAAGACACGTGAAGGTGTGAACTGGGTAGAGATGCAGTAAAGCCCCAGGCCGCTGCATCTTATTTCATCTGGCCTCCTACCTCTCTTGTAGCTTGTGATGTTGTAATGTAGTGGTGGCTTTGATGTAATGTGCCTAATGGTGAAAAGAGTTAAGAGCATGATAATGATGATGGTAATGATAAGAGGATTATTGTATTTGTTGTTGATAAACCCCAATCTGTCTGGCCAAGCAGACCCGTCATCCACAGGCAAGCAAGGAACATGGCATAATAAAGCAAAAAAAAAAAAAAATGTAATCACAGAGTGGGACGGAAAAAGAAAGGAATTAATAGAACATAGAATATGAGACATATAGGTAATGTAAAATGGAAGAGGGAAAAACAAATGAGGGAAGGGGGAACGGGAAAAAATAATAAAATAGGAAGAAAAGAAATAAAAAGGACAGAAGGAGTGCGAAGAAACAGGGGACAATATTGGGAAATGGAAGGAAGGAGAAAAAGGAACATAGAAGGAAAGGGGGGGAAAGAAAAGGAGGCGACCACAAAATGGGGGTTGAAATCCAGACACCTTCATTTGTGTCCCAGCTGGCTCCACCCTACTTCACCTTGACCCCTGCTCTTCTTGTTTTGTTGTTGTAATGTAGTGAAGAAAGACAGTAAAAAGGAATAAAGAAGTGGACTGAGCAAAAACGATAAATGGGGAGGAGAGAAATGGAACGAAGCTGAAGGAAAAGGAAAGAATAAAGAGAGAGAGAAAGAGAGAGAAGAGAAGAATGAACAAGCACGAAAGAAAGTGGGAAACAAAGAGGGAAATTGATGCAAATATGAAATGTAGGAAAAGGATAGAAAGTAAGGTGGTAAAAAAAAAAAAAAAGGAGGTATAAATGGTAGGCCTACAGGTGTTATCTGAGTACACCTGTGGCAGTGACCCAAGCCACTCCACCTTGCTTCATCTCGCCTTCTACCTCTTGTACCTTGTGATGCTGTAATATCGACGAGAAAGACAGAAAGGTAAGTAAAGGGGAAGAGAAAAGAAAAAAATGAAAAAATGAAAATGAACAGAGGAAGAAATTCAAGGCTTAAGATCGAAATGTCTAAGGTAAAAGAATAAAGAATATAAAAGACAATACGAAAAGGAGAAATTAAAAAAGGAGGATATTCAAAACCAAAGAAAGAGAAAAGAAAAAAATAACTGGGCAAATGAAAACAACCAAGTAAAACAGGATGTATAAAGGTATGATGTGGAAGTGTAGACAGGTATAGTAGTGTCAGGCCACTCTGCCTATCTCCATATCGTCTCCTGCCTCTCTGGGTGTTTATAATGCTTTAACCCGCCTCGTCCCGACCGATTTTCCACCACTGACTCCCCCCAATCCCGACCACTTTTTTGAAAAAAAAATTATTGGCTCAAACCTCTGCTTTGGGGGAGAAAGATCGAAAATTAATAGAAAAATCGCTCTCCTGAGGTTTAAAATACTAAATACAGGAAGCAGTACCCCTTACTTTACTGAGTTTTCTATTAGGCTGCCTCCAAAGAAAACAAGTTCTATGGAAGGGTAACTATTCCACACCAATAATAAACGTTATTTATTTATTTATTTGGTACAAATTTACAGTATATGTAGGATGAGAGTATATTTGTTTTCACACAGTAATATAGGCGATATAAGCACTGTTACACTCACCAAACACATCAACATACCTGACCTTTCCTGGCAACTTTACCTGATCATCATTTCTGACTGTTTCTTCCTCTGATGCTATGTAAACTTTGTCCTCCACATTGTCATCGATTTGGGAATCACTCCGGCCTTGAATTTCATACCGTGGCACAACATGTCGTTACTGGCCAGGTCACTGGTAACAGGTGAATTGCCTAGACAATGGCGGGCAGGGGGGAATTCATGTGAGGTAAGGCATTGACCCTGCCTGGCATCTTGTAGAGGAAAATGTCTCGTGTATATGTACCAAAAATCACGTGCGAAATTTGAAAATTGTGGAAATTAGGGACCTTGCAATTGCTGTGCATTTATATACATCAATGGGAGTAACAGTGACAAAACGTGTGGACGTATATATACGTCAACAGGAGTCGGCAGATTAAATAATTTTATTCACATCTGTACAGAGTTTTCTAAATGAAGAGTTTAGATACAGCTTTCATTTACTCACTGATTGCATGAGGTTTCCCCACACTTGAATAAAATCTGCTGGAGGTAGCAAGGATATATGAGTATTACAGGTAACTAGACAGAATGGGTTGAATAATCAATACCACAGCTCCCATTGTCGCAATCTTGCTCCACCCTCCACTCACACTGTCAGCTTATCCTAGTCATTTCCTTGACTCACACGGTCATTTCTTTACCTCTGTGACACTTTCATTCTTGAGTACATTTTGAAGTAAGCTTTCACTGCACCAAAACTACTAATTCGACAATACTCAATCTTGCGAGGTAAAATATTCCTGTCCCAGTGTCACCGCCTTCCAGGGGTCAATCCTATGCCGCTCATTCCTTTACTCACCACGCTTAGCAACATCCCCTCACCTCTTTGATGGTTTCATGGCGCCACAGGTCACACAATAGACGAACGCGCTTGTTCTTATTGTTACGGTTACCAGAAAATTTTATGTGGTTTATAAGAGCTTAGTAGTTGTGTTGGGAATCTTAAGTTTCTGGCAGGTGGTGAAGAAACATGATGGGTGGTATTTAAACTTAAATATGTGTGTAAATATGGCCGAAAAGACAACAATTACCTGAACAAAATTCATGGTTAGGAGGGCGTTGTCTGGCATGGGTAAGGTAGCGTTCGATTGTTGATGAAAAATATTGGATAGTGTTATAGACTGCGTGAAGTGGAAATGGAAAAAAAAACAGTACTGTGAGATCTGTGGATGAGTTTCCACATAGCCTAGTTTAAGAGTAGAAACAATGAAGGATGTAAGAGTGAATAGTTTAGCTGGATGCTGTTAGAAACTGCATGAAGAAAAGAGGAAGAAATAGTACATGCAGTCAGCAGGAAAACCGTTAACTACATAGTGTTACCTATAGCTATACAGTTACAAACTGTAATTACATATAGTATTATGTCATATTATGCCTACATACAGTACATACAGACAGACAGACAGAGACGAGACAGAGGCAGAGCACCATTTATTTCGCTAATCATTTTCATTGCCTGTCGAATTAAGCTACAACCGATTAACCAGGAGGTGTCAGGGAAAGGAGTGATTAAACAAAACAAGTTTCAGTACGAGTTTTCTTTTCAAATGTCGCGAATACATTTTTCTCCATCCACTTATCCCATGACACCTTTGCCAAGCCATCAGTTATTCATGCTAATGACGTACCCAGCGTGTTGTCACAAAGTGAGAGTACCCTAATATATGAAAAGATTTTTTATTTTTTATGATATAATAATGATATAAATGGCGGAGGTCGTTGTCAGTTAGTTAGGAATCTTGTCTGCTGCTCGAAAGGATGCGACATCAATCCCAGTCTGCGGCAGGGGAAAGTTTAGTGAAATTCGTTTAAACCGACTGTGCTGATCTTCCACAAAACACACCGACATGTTATAAGAACAGCCCTGCTAATACTATTACACCAGTTCTGGAAAAGACAGGACTTGCCGTTATTCATTATCGACGGTGACTAACAGTGCCAAATTTTGATATGCGCAGTTGTGGGGCATGTAGCAGGACTTCTGGGCTTCAGTGAAAGGGCTGTCAACTCTATGCCCGGATTCTAACACATAAAAATGGGGTTTGCAACGAGAGTTTAGACTGGTAGATTTTTATAGCATGTGTTAACTAAACTAATGAACTGCCAGTAGCGGTATATTTCTACCCTGACGACGAGCCCTAACTCCTTTGAGCTCAGTTGATGGCCAAGTGTATATTAGACATATTACACAGGCTCGAGAATCGAAAATGACTAAAGTAGCCAAATCAAAGGCTTATCGAATTTCACACAACTCCAACTTAATGACCAAGTTGTGAGAGTGGTGCATTCCCTCAAGCAACAAGAGTGATTTCCACGCAGAGTTAACAGGACATATGCTATTGCAACTTTAGTGGATTTCCTAATGTAACAGAAGTGATATTTTCACAGCTAAGAGAACATAATGGCATTATAATTTGGCTACCATATGTTATAGAAGTGATTTTCATACGAAGTTAATCTATAAAAAAAATTTTAAACAATAGATTTAGTCGCTTTGGTCTTATTATTCATTTGGTGATAGTTGATGTTCTCTTTCTACAGCTATTCTTTTATATAAATAATCAAAATCATTATTCTTATCATTGTCACAGTCACCATGATCAACAGCACAGTAGTTGTAGTAGTTCGTAGTATCGCTGCCACCAAAAGTCTCGCAGCTGTAACCGAGGCGATTCCAAGTATGTTAGATTAAACTGCTGTAAGAGGAGAGCATTTTCAAGTTGGTCTTGTCGTGGATGGCAGGAGAAAGATAAAGATGAGTCTGGGGTTTGATGGCAGTTTTATTCCCAAAGGGAGTTATATTGACAAAGCAGTACTAAAGTATGGGTGGTTTATACTAGCTAACGCCGTTCCCTCTACTCCTGCTTTTTCCACCGTGTCTCTCTGTTTTCTATCGCATCCCAACCCCTTCTGCCCAGTCCCTCCAATTTCCCCTGCATATGACTGGTTGGGTCATGTGTGTGGCACGTGTATGAGTCTGTGGTGATTTCCATCAGGTGTGTGGTGTGACTTTTCCATGACGTCATGATTTGTTGTGTGCGACATTCCCTAGCTAGAATCTCCACTGCTGTTTCCTCCAGCTCTATCGAATTTGGGCACGACTTTCTTCATACCTCTATGTTACATATTAACAGCATATTAATGTTTCTAACTGTTTTGTAGTGTGTTATATTTTAGTGCCTTGAAAGATCTCATTTGCTGACCCACAACCCATCTACTTGTTTGGTTAAAATTGAATTTAGCTATTTTGTTAAGGCACACACACACACACACACACACACACACACACACACACACACACACACACACACACACACACACGACCTTGCGTCAAGGAGCGATGGTGTAAAAATGCGTCATGGAACTGAAGGCACCATTTTGACCTAAAAGTGATACAGTATGTCCCTTAATTTGGGATTCATTATTTTAATCATAGTCCTGCTTTTCTTCTTCCAAGCTCAAACTCTGTCTTTCACTGTCTTCCTTACTTGTTGTCCCTGTCCTGTCTTCCTCTGTGTTTCTCCTTTCCTTCCCTTTTCTCTTCTTCCTTTATTTTTATTTCTTCTTTCTAGTTGTCCCCTGGTTTCTTTTCTTTCTTCACTGTTACAGCGACAAAACTGCCAGGGAAGTAGCAGCCAGGGTGAAGTAAGGCGGATCGGCCTGAGATTCTAACAAATGTGTCTCGAGTCTGGCCCTTTTTAGATAATGCTCCGTTTTTATCCCCGTTTTCCAATTTTATTTTTTTTTACTTTCCTTGCCTTTTTTTCAGATCACATGCCTTAAGCTTCTCTTTACCCCTTCCATCTTTCTCTCCCATTTTTGAACTTCTTCCTTTCTCCTTTGTTTCTTGTTTTTATTCCTTTCCACCTACTTATATTAGTTTCATCCCGCTTCCCTTCTTATTTTCTCTTTTACATTTTATATTTTTGGCAGATGTATTTTTTTCTCTAACTATTTAATAACTTTTTATGTTTTCTCGCTATGCTTTTTTCCCTGATTTCTATTTTCTTCAATTTTTTTCTTTCTTCATCCTTACTTTCTCCATTATATTAGAGCATCAGAAGCTACAAACAGCCAGGAGACGTGATGAAGTAAGCTTATCATCATTATAGTAACTTACTGCATATCACCATCACCACTACCACCACCACCACCACCACCATCATCATCATTGTTCATGGAATTACCATTATACTGGTGATTTGTGACCTACATCACCATCACCATCATATCTATAGCCATCATAGTAACCTACACTACAAATCACCACCACAACCACCACACTATCATCGTCGTCACAATCACCCATACAGTTAACATAATACACGTCAGTTGTATTACTGTATATCATCATCACCATTATCATATCCAGCAAAATCATAGTAACCTACTACATAATCATTATCACCATCACCACCACCACCACCACCACCACCACCATCATCATCATCATCATCAATCCATTTAACTTTCTGTTCATCAGTGGTAACTAATGTCACCATCGTCTTCAATATTGTCGTCACCATCGTTACAAGCACCATAATTACCAGCATTAGGTACGTTAGATCCCAGTCAGCACTACATCACAGCATCACAAGCTACAAGAGAGGTAGGAGTCGAGATGAAGTAAGGTGCAGCGGCCTTTGACCCTACTGCACCTGTACTGTGTTCAAACCTTCACCTTTCCTTCAAAGTGCTTCTCCTTTTCTTTATTTCCCACTTCTTCTCCTTTACCTCTTTTTTTTCTGGGTTTCCTCGTTCTCACTGTCATTCATATCTTTCCTTTTTTTTTTTTCTTGTATTTCCACTGTTCGTACTTTTTCCTTTCTTTCATATCTATATTCCTTTTTTGGAGGTGAGGTGAGGGTATGCTGTTCCAATTTCCAATATACTGTTCTTTAACGTTTCTGTCTCCTCACTTTCTTCCTTTGCTTTCTTCATTCTTCATCACTTGTTTTCTTTCGTCCTTGCTTTCTCCACTAACACCATAAGCAACAAGAGAGGTAAGAGGCAAGATGAAGTATGGTGGAGCGGCCTGGAACTCACTACAGCTGTATGTACATTTACTGTTTATATCTGATTTTCTTTCATTTTCCCAATCTTTCTTTACTTTTCCTTCGTTTCATGTTTTGTTTCTCTTTCATTCTTCTTATCTTCTTTCTTTCTCTTTCCTTCATTCTTTCCCTTTCTTCATTTTGTTTGTCATTTCCCTTTCTCCTCTCTTTATCATTTTCATTTCTTTTTTTCTTTTTTCTTTTCTTTTCCCCTTCCATTTTCTTTCTTCTCCCTCTTCTTTCTCGTCTTTCCTTCTTCATTCACTACATATTGCAGCAACAATTGATCATGCGATGTAGAGGCCAACGTGATGTAAAGTGGAGCGGCTTGGCACTCATATATAGGCGTCTGGAGTTCCACCCTCATCATCAGAATGCTCCTTTATTAACCCATTTTTCTCATTTTCCTTTTTCTGTTTCCCTTCGGTTTTTGTTCATACTACTGTTGACTGTTCTTTCTCCTTTTCTTTACTTCTGTTTTTATCCTCGACTCGGGTGTGCATCCAGCCCTTGTGGGTTGGTGGGTAAAATGAGTACCAAGGGTAACACCTAGGGAAGGTAACTGTGGTAACCTGGATGATGCAGTGGCCTTGTATCCCAGGATATTGGGTGAATAACAAGTCACAGGCTCAAAGGCCTATGTTACCGAGTTGAGCAATGCGGCTAAACGTTCCTGGCGTCTCCTCCCACCTTTACCTTTTACCTTTACCTGTATTCTTCTTTGTTTCTCCTTTTTATTCTTTTCTCTTCTCTAAATTCTTTTTGTTACGTTATCTTAATCATACTTTTTCATTTGCTATCTTTATATAATTTCTATCTTCTTGTTGCCCACTGTTTTCCATTACAGGTGATGGCGACCATCATCCATTCACTTGATGTAGTGCTGACTACTTTTTTCCATCCCCTTTCTCATTCTGCTTCTGTCTGCCCTCCTCTCTTCCTAATTCTCTCTTTCTTTCCTGTCTCTTTTTATTGCTCCTTTTTCCATTTCAGGTGACTCTGCACTGAGTGACAAGCCTAACGGTTTCGTGTAAATCAGGAGAGTATTGACAACGCTGGGTGGTAACCTTATAAGCAAATAACGGGGTGATCTGGAGCCTGCTATGGTGCCCCTGCTAACAAGGTGGAGAAACGCAAATGCGGCGTCCACCCAGGAACCAAATCTCCACACTTTTCTCTGTGCCTCGCTGCGGTGAGGTGCTTGCCTTCGCAAGTGGAACATCAGGTCACTGCAGGGGATGGCCCTACAGGGGTGGCTGCTTGTCTGCGGTTGATGGGTCCGCTCGGCTAGACAGACTGGGGCTGATCAGTAACAAGTTACAAGAGAGATGGGAGGCGAGAGGAAGTAAGTGGGAGATGAAACTGGGTAGAGTCGAACGGCCTGGGTCTCTGCACCAGAGGACAGGAGTTCAACTGCACCTGGAAGTCTCCATTTTGGTGTCATTAATGTCTTCCTCACCACCACCACCATCATCATCATCATCATCATCAGAGCCAACTCACATCACTATTTAACATCATTAACACCATCCCCATTATAGGTGTGTAGATGTAAGGTTTTCCATCATCATCATCATCATCATCAAAGCCAACCCATATCACAAAAATTGAACAACATTAACACCATCGATATTGTTTATTCTGTAGATATATGCTTTTTAATAAATCATCATCATCATCATCATCATCATCATCAAAGCCAACCCACATCACAAAATTTGACCAACGCTAACATCATCGATATTATTTGTTTTGTAGAAATAATCTTTGAAATAAACCATCATCATCATCATCATCATCATCATCATCATCATTTCCTTTCTTTACAGTTCACTTTTCTTCTGCATTATAGTACATCATCACGAGGTACAAGAGAGGTGGGAGCGGCCTGGCACTCCACTACACCTGTGCTCAGTTACAACCTGCATTCATTTATTGCACTTTTATTTTAATTAATCATTTCTCCACTTATGTTTTTTGTTTATTTTGCATCTTATACGTCTTTTTTTTTTTTATCTTGTTTCTTTCGTTCTTTTTCCTTTTCCTTCTCTTTTTATCCAGTTCTTTTATCCCCTCATGTATTTATTTCTCCATTATATAGCATTTATTTTTTCATTTGCTTTCTCCATTATCAATTTTATTTCATTTTCTTCCATTATTTACTTTTTTTTTTTTAATATATTTTCTCTTTGCCTTCTGTTTTCTCTCCCAATTGTATTATATCACAAGCTACACGAGAAGTAGGATGTGAGATGAAGTAAAGTTATCATCATTATTGCTAACAAACATCACTATCGTTACTACTTGCACGTTAATCAACATCATCACCATCAACAGCAGCAGCATTATTCATACTGTTATAATTTTCATCAAAACAAGTCTCCATCATTATCAACAACACTATCAATAAAACCACCATCATTATTCACACAATTATTGGCAACATCATTATCCATTCATGTTTTGTTTTATCATCAAAAGTAACCTACATCATTATCATCATCACCATCATCACCATCAGCTAAATTAGATCTAAACGACGTCTACAGTTCGTCCACCTCAACTTGGCAGTGAGTTTCCCTTAGTTGAATGGCAGATTAAAACTACTACGGCTCTTCATCCTTTCAATAGCACTTGTTGATGAGCAGGACCATATTATAAAGTCCTTTGTTACAGCTCAGCATTGACGTTGGAGACCTGGTAATTTTAGTTTATGTTAAACTGGCGAGAGTAGGGCAAAGTATCCAGTGTTAATCTCTTGTTCTACCTCTGCATCCAGAATTGAGAGATGGCAATTTTGAACTAATATTACACCGTATTCTGGTCCTTATCACTTGTTATATCTCAAAGATCAAGGTGGAGTGATGACAGTTTTAGGCCAAGTTAAAATGGGCAGAGTATTAAATCATTATGAACACACAGGGAGGCAGGAGGCGATATTGAGATAAGTATAGCGGCCTGGCACTACTAAACCTGTCTACACTTCCACAGCACACCTTTACACATCCTTTTTTACGTGTTTGTTTTCATTCGTCCTCCCATTCTTTTTTTTTTTTTCTTTTTTCTATCTTTGGTTTTGAATTTTCCCTTTTTATTTCTGCTTTTGTTATTTCACTCTGTATTTTTTTATCATTTATCTTAGACACTTCGATCTTGAACCTTTACTTTCTTCCGAAATTCATTTTCGCTTTTTCTTTTATTCTTTTTGCCCTTCTTACTCAATGAACAATTATCACTCTTTCACAGAGAATGATTTTCAAAATACTGGTAGGTTTTGGAGTCATGGAGATGCATTTTCGGAAAAGAAAAAAAAAAACTGTTAACTCAAAAGCTTAATCCAATAATTAAATCTTGGAAGCAATATTTAGTGGATTGACAGGGTTTCTTTTCTGCTTCAGACGTTCATTACTCTTTGTTCTGTTGTCGGTGTCTGACCTGTCCTTTGTTGTCGTTGTACCTGTTTCTTTACCAGCCCTATGCAGTACAGGACTCAAGTCTGGTCAGCTTAGTATTTTGGGGGGGTTTTTACTTCAAATTGATGAGTTATGTTTCTGTGCTTTATATATATATATATATATATATATATATATATATATATATATATATATATATATATATATGAGCCTCTGTGGTACAGTGGTAGAGTGTGCGTTTCGTACACGGGTGAGCCAGGGCTCGCTATATATATATATGAGACTCTGTGGTAGAGTGGTAAAGTGTGCGTTTCGTACACGGGTGAGCCAGGGTTTGCGCCCCGCCAAGGTAATAAATTTTGGGAGTGTTCACCCGGCCACGTACTGCATTGGCGGACACCAGGGGTGCTGTGGTTGAACCAGTGTCGCTTACTATAAAGTATGCTTGCACCCAGTCGGCTTGCGCGGGCCGATTACACTTGGTTCACAGACTACACACACACATGCAAAGCCACTCCAACCCTACAATTACACTAACAAGCACTTCTCACCCTACATACAATCTCTACTAGACAGCCTAAGCAACTTGGTAGAGATACATTGGCTGTATCGTCCCGACTTCGGTCGGGATAGGCCGGTCCTGCAGTGGACACTCAAACGGCTGATGATGATTATATATATATATATATATATATATATATATATATATATATATATATATATATATATATATATACATTTTTGCTGGTGTTTTTTTTCTGTATTTAAACTATAAAAGGACCAATGGTTTGTCAAATTTTCGTTTTATATGTTCATCTTTTTTTTTTTTTTCCCCTCCGATCTTATAAGTTAAGATGCTTAGCACTCAGTCCAATGGGTCACAAGCATGTATGATTACACCGATGAATGGGAGGCAAGAAAGACGAACGGACTAGAATATTTGACAATATGGCAGTCAGGCTCATCACTGTATTTATTGTGAATGTCACTCCAGTTACTTTACATTGTTAGTTATTCTCGCAATTATTGTCTGTACTAAGTACGGAGACATTTTCATCTCTCATGTTTCTCAGTGATGGCAAGGCGCGAGGAATGACCTGCAACGCAATGCAAGGGTTAGGTTATACTATTTTTTTTTTTTTTTTTTTTAATGATTTCCCCAAAATAACCAGTGTTTTCCATATTTCCCCTTCCCTCTCATTTCTCTCACTGCATCCGAGTTAATGCAATTCTTCCCTCACTTCATGTCTTTTCATTCACGGGCATATCACTCTGAGTCAAAACAACCATTCCTTTATTCTCAAGTAGCCTTCATTTAGTAGACCTTGCTGCACACAGACACTGGCATTTTATTGGGTAAATATCCATGATACTACACTAAAAATATGTAAACAGCAAGTGTAACAATGTTCCTATATAATTCTGAAAATGTATTTTTTCTATTCACACCGGGCCGGTGACATGATGGGTGAGGTGACAGACTACAAATTAATAGACGCTGGATTAGATCGCAGACTTGTAGTTGCTTTACTTTATTAATAAAAATCTTGTGGAATTAGACGCTTATATACAGCTTCCGTTGTATTAAATTTGGGGTGGCTGGATAGCTCAGTCGGTAAGCTGCTGTATCCACGTACTTACCAGCGCTGGTTCGAATCCTCACAGTTTCTAATTTATTAATAAAAATGTTGCAGAATTAGACGCTTAAATATACCTTCCGTTGTATTAAATTTTGGTGCCAGAGTGGCACTTGCTGACTCGTCATTGGCCATCTGGCCGTGCGGGTGGGACTTACTGACCTGTGACTGGTCTATGACCGTCTGGGTGGGACTTGCTGACCTGTGACTGGTCTATGACCGTCTGGGTGGAACGTTGCTGACCTGTGACTGGTCTATGACCGTCTGGGTGGGACTTGCTGACCTGTGACTGGTCTATGACCGTCTGGGTGGGACTTGCTGACCTGTGACTGGTCTCTGACCGCTAAAATTCAAAAACATTAACACACAACCACCACCAGGGCTGGGGTCAATTATGAATTGAACTGGAATTGAATTGGAATTGATTAAAAAAAACTATGAATTAGAACTGAATTGGAATTGAGAAAAATATAAAAATAAAATTAATTGAATTGGATATGATATAAATTAATTGATATGAACTGATGACTGAATTGATAAAATAATATTTTATACTGTATTATGCGAATTCATTATTGTACAATAATTAACTTACAGTATACTCAAATAAACAGTAAGATATACTGTTTACTATCACAAAAAAAGTTAAAAATATATCGTGAAGTAACTGTTAATGTTACTGGGTAGATTAAAATTGATTTTGAATTGGAAACATTCTAATTGAATGAAATATTGACCATAACGAATTGAATTGGAGTTGAAGATGTCTTTTATTACGAATGAACTGAATTGAATTGGAACTGATTAATTAAGATTTTATTCTGAATTGGAATTAAATTGAAATGACAAAAATGAATTGACCCCAGCCCTGGCCACCACAGCCATCCAAACCCTGCAGCCAAACAGCATCCTTCAAGAACCACCAGTAGATAGACTCCCCTCAGAATATTCCCTACCCTGAGAGACACGAGTACACCCAGCCAGACTGTGATTCGGCCACCAACCTTCACTGCTACAGTACCAACAATAAATACAACTTACACTGCAATCCACACCACCACACCACAAAACACCACACACTCACCACGTGCACCACAATATCACAACAGGCAGACCTTCAACATAACCTAAACAAAACACCACTGGCAGCGACCGGTCCAAGTCTCCGATCTCCGGTGGTCCACTGGGTTCACAACGAGATGGGGAACAAGGACAAATACAAAATACACTCATTATTCAAACCCATTACCATAAGTCACATACCATCAAACCGTACAGATCACTCACCAATCATTTTACTGATGAAATTGTTATTGCGATATAAGCATGGCATTGTTGTTGCCACAGCCATATCACCCACCACTACTGCCAGCCTGCCCCATCATCCACCAGCATCTCTGCCTCTCGCCGTGACAATCAAAGGAGCGAGAAGAGGGTGAAGGCAGTGGGCTGAGATGGTGGTGTCCGGTGAGGCAATGGGTGTGATGGTCCTGAAGTGGCCTCCATGAACTGAAGTGGCCTGAATAGACTAAAATGTCCTGAATGGACTGGAATGAATGTTATTGGACTGAAATAGTATAAATGAACTAGCAACCTAAATGGTTCTAAAATTACTTAGATTAACCTGAACTGACCTGATTGGTTTTGACTGGACTTGAAAAGACTTGAAATCTCCACGATGACCTGAATGGACTGGAGTCGACTTGAATGGATGTAAAGGATGTGAGTAAACCTGGTGTGAATGAACGGGGACTGACATGACTGGGCCATATGGACGTGGATGGCGTCAAGTAGCCTGATGAAAAAGACACGTAAATAGACGGAGGGCTGGGTTGTACAGTGTTCCTTGCATGGACTGGTGACATGATTAGGGCTATAAACAAAAGGATCATTGAACACAACTATGACAATTGCAGATTCAACGTAAGCAATCCTGTTGTCAAATATTGCAGTGATATTAGCAACTTTATTCAAGACAATGGAATTTTTGTGTTAGCCAAACCCTTGGTACGCCTGGTCAACTAGCGGACAACCTATTCAGCTTCTTTGACGTAAAGAATGTTGTCACAACTCTGGCCTACATTACTGAAGGCGATCATTGTGTCAGTACACTTGAAGTCGCGGGTTCGACACCCGGGCCGACCACTGGAAGGGTGTTTTTACCCCAGTCGGTTGGCACCTGGAAATGAAACAAGGACCTGGATGTGTAAAGCGACGGTTGCGTGGCGAAATGTGTGGGAATGTTTAGGTGCTTTCCTTGTCAGTCA